>NW_003314391.1:143294-373221 GCF_000143415.4 Selaginella moellendorffii | reverse complement strand
AACATACTAAATGTTAATGTGGCAAACACAAGATTAAGAGTGATGTCATACCTCTAGATAAATTCCAAGTAGCATAGTTCTTCATCACCCTTCTAGATCTTGCACTAAATCTTTCGTGCCCTCAACTCAATTTTTTGCATGCTCAATCACTTGCATCCTAAATCTCGTGTAAATGATCATTTGCTCTCAATCTCTTGTGCATTCAATCACTCCCATGCTCAGCACAAACAATGGCTACTTTAACTATAATCTTGGCAGCTAACTTGCAGCCATTCATTCCAAATAACTTAAATCACCACATCATCATATCACTATCACCATATCAGTATATCATAGATCCTATTTTATCTTATCATGATAAAAAATATATTTTATCTCAATCATAATTCTTTATTTTTTATATTTTAATGATAATATAACTAGCTCATGTCAATGTTTAAGTTATTAGAGATATAATATTAATTTCTTCAAATTTTATATAAAGGATGCATTCTCATCAATATTTCATACATGTTTTAGATTCGTTACTAGAACTTTAAAGAGTATAAATAAGGCATGTTATATTACCATATTAAATATGCTGTTAAATTGGATGGATCCTCATCTATAAATTTATTTTGTGTTGTGCAAGAACCTAAACTATAGGCACGTGCTCTAAATATTATTGAGCAGTGTTTGCAGTTAATGTTCACACTTATGGATATAACTTGACTCATATTATGAATCAAATTTATATCATTGAAGAATTATCATTACTGACATCACCTAACACTTGAGATTTGAAAAATTAATAGCACTTCAGATGTGTTGACAAGTAAATTGGATATCTTGGATACATGCTATGCATTGGAAATTTGGTGTAAGGCTCAAGAAAAGGTTAGCAACAATGGAATTTGTTCTACCATCTGTCCAATGCCCTGTTGGCTTGATGTGAAGTATGGCTTCCCATATGGTGGAACTGCACTGACAAACTTGGAGCCTGGGATGGACATCATCTCTTGTGCTTGAGGAGGAGGATTCACGGGCCAAGCAGATTGAGATATCAAGATCAAAGAAGAACCTTGAATGCTTCCATCTCTACAACTAGAACTTGGTGGAATTTATAGAAATGGCCATAAATAATCATCTACAGAGGCTCAAGATTACAGGTCCAGGGGAGACTCAGTAACCATGGTTGTGGGAAAAATCATGTTGAGGATTGCTGGTGAATGAAATGTAGGCACAGAGCTTCGAAAGAGTGATCTCTGTAGATGATCTGGCAGCAATGGCAAATGCGAATCCAAGAGATTGGAAGAAAAGATGTTCTTTGGGGTGTTATATTGAGAGCTGCAGGAATTCATCTCCAATGGAACTCCAACGCTGCATTGCTGAAGGCTTTTAAAGCAGATTGTGTGTTAAAAATGAAGTATCACAACTTTAGAAAAACGTGCTACCAACTACAAAGTTCAGTCAACTTTCATACAGCATAGGAGCTTCTTTCTAGAGAACTACATGGTGATGTACTTGCTCCCCCCACAGAATGGTAGCTACAATCCCTGGACCTCGGCTTGCAATAGGGAGCAACAAAGATAGAGCGAGCTCGCTTGCTACTTGCAGTTATTCCTGCTTATGTTTCCAAGGGCAGCAAGAGTTTTTTTTTTCTTCAGCGCACTTTCCAGTTTCATCCTGGATGTTATAGCTCCAACATGGCTGTGTCTGTAGCCATGGTCGTGCACAAGAAGGGAATGCAATGGCAGTACAAGGAGAAGGGTCTTTTTGCAGTGTAGAAACCACTTAGGCCACTCTTTCGAGGTGGATATTGCAAACATCAGGTAAAAAAACTGATGTAAAGATACCTGTTTTTAATTCTCATGTGTCAACCTCCTGGATCAGGTGATATGAAAGAGGTTGGGGCAAGATCTTCTAAGATGGTGACTCTGAAGAGTTTTAAAAGTTTTATTTCTTTTTCCTTTGTTGGGGTGTGGCATGCTCAAGCTGGAGAGGAGGCCTCTGAAAGAGGTGGAGACCAGAAATGTCTTGAGCACAATAGCTTGCATAGGGTTTTTTTTTGTTTTATGTTTTTTCTCTTGCCAACTCTATATAATTCAAGGAGTTTTTTCATCTCATAAAGTTCTTCCTTCCTTATGGCTTTTTCATTTACTAACAATAAAAAATTTAATTGAGCTTGGCTCAATTAAGCTTTGGGCCACAGGTTGGAGTCACAAATGCAAAATATTACCCCTTTTCCTTTTCAATTGATTGGCCACCAAGAACATCCAAGAGTACGGATCTGAGAGGATGCTATATAAGGATGTAAAGATTGTGCAATTTATGCAATAATTTAATTTTCTATCTAGAAATTAATATGAGTTAAATTCTGAGTGTATCCACTTTTGAAACGGTCTTTGGCATTTCCAGTTTATTCTATAAAATAGCTGGTAAAAGTAGAAATTAATAATTACTTAAAACTTTTAAATGTAATTAAATTATAAATAAAAACTTCAGTTTAGATGCCCTTTTCATACCAGTTTTTTGGCTTTCTACTAATTCTTTTTGTGCTTATAAGAGCATCCATATATGCCTCATGATCTTAGTGAGCCTGGTTGTTGCCCTTAAGATTAGGCATGTGCCACCCCCATAAGAAGTCCTAGAATATCCATCTCATACTGCTCAACCAAGTGTAGATCTCCTAGTGTTGGTCAAAGTAACATCTTGCTACCATTGCATCATTGAATCATTGAATGCTTGCTTTTCAATTGATCCATTTTAGAGCAAAATGTGAGAGTGAATACAGACCGATAAGTGAGGTAGCTTGGTTAAGTGTTCAAAAGCTAGCTCTAGTTCCCTTAGGAGATCGAATGGTCGATGCTCCCAATCCAAGCATGGGTGGCACTATTTACTTGGATATCTAGCATGGCTCAATAGAACCTCGCTCTAAGCTCATGGTTAGAGCACCCAAAGGCAGAAGGTGGGGAGAGTACCTATAAAGCTCGCATAGGGCTATGGTGTTTCAAAATGTTATCCCAAAGTCCCAGACTGTGGAAAGGAAGAAGAACAATCCTTTGGTGTAGTGATCAAGGACACAATCATGTGGTGAGGAAATCCCAGAGGACAATGGGATTTAGTGGTCGAGCCTGTGGGCCTTAGGATGTTGTTAACACTTGCTTAGGCAACTTGAGTTCGTTAGTGTTGTTAGCTGGGATCTATTCGAATTGGCTAGTGTGATAGTTGGCATGAATGGGTGTTTGTTGATCTTACCGCATTCATTCTGTTCTATTGATTATTACTCGAGTTAGTTCTGATAGGTTGGGATGTTATTTCCTTCAGGTGATACATTTGCAAGCATTGTGCTTGTCAGTCAATGATACTTTGTTTTCTTTGAGTTATCTTTAGTAAGTTGTTGCCTTACTGTCTGCTATCTTCGGTAGTTAAGTTTCATCCTTGAGTTTACTTGATGATATACTTGCTATTGAATTTTGTTGGATAGTCAATCCTATGTTTTCCAAACATGATGATTTTGGTGGTTCCTGTACTATACTACTAGTTTATCGGATGATAACTTGCTTAGAATACTTTTCTGGTCTACGTCTAAGATAATAATCACTTGATACTTGAAGCTTCTGAGATATTCATGTGTCTCGGACTTTGATATGGTCCATTCGTTTGGTGATCGTTTGAGTTTTGGGCTGATATAGGCAGACTGGCTTCGGCACTTCGTATGCATGGTGAAATCTCTAGTCATGGGGTAGCTACTGTCGACTGGTCACATAACCCGCCTCTCTGTCGATGTTCCTTGTTCTCGTGAAAGGGCGTGACCGTGTAAACAACTCGAACTGCCTGTTTATAGTAATCTATCTAAACCTTACCGACGGGTTTGGTTTCTTTGCTCAGGAGGGTTGGGGCCTCTGGCTTCTCTCTCTATGTTCCTGCAGGCAGGGGCGTATCACACTTTTGTAAGCTGGGTGACTTCCAGAGCAGCAAGGGTGGCTGACTCCGTTGGTCATTTCCTTGTTGGCGATGGCCGGAAGGTGTCTGAGCTGGTAGCGCATCCGCGTTAGACAAAGAGGTTTCCCCCTAACTCATTTAAGTTGGTGCATTTCTCACATAGTGTGAATACCGTGAACTTTTCCTAAAGTTGTTTCCTTGGCGGTATTCTAGACTCGAGTATGCATCGACGAGGACGTCGATCTTCCCTAGGGGAGAGTGTTGCGAATGTGACTTTGGGTATCGAAAGTTACCTGTCGGCTAGTCCTTTCGGATATTCTTTCCTTACTGCCACGATGGCAGGAGGTCGGTATTGCTGGACCCATTATCAGTTTACCACTTGAGCTAGTTGAGAAACTGGTCAATGAACATGCACTTAGATTGGATAAACATAAGGTAGGAACCCTATGTGTTTCTTGTTGAGCATACTCGGCCTGGTTTGAGAAACTTGTGTCATTGTCTTGCACTTGCTAGTATCAAGAACCCCCGTGATATTGAGATTGGTCCCTCAATATCACTAGATGATAGCTTACTGTGTCTGCCAAACACCCTCGCTATCATGCCCTTTGTGTTAGTCTTATTTCAGTCCCAAATGCTATTTATGGAAAGTGTCCAGATTTGCTCATTTGGCATATCTACGGAATGTAGAGATTGGCTTGAACACAATGGTGTTCGTCCTGTGTCCAAATTCGCAATTTAAAGACATTCCATATTTGGTAAGTTTCGAGCTTGTCCTAGAGACTAACTTCTGATACTAAGGGAGGCTTGGGGTGAAAGCCCAAAGCGTGTGTTCCTCAGGGGGGGGGCTGGCTTTGGGGGGTTCCAAATGTATAGTAGGGATAGTGGGTAGGTCGAGCATGGCTGACCAACCTGAGGCATAGTCTAGCTCCCGCTTGCGTGCCTGTCTTTGTTCTGCGTCCGGCTTGGGTCTAAGCCCAAGTTCCATTCCATGCTAGCTGGTAGAGTACCCATGTCCTCGCATTAGGCCACCAGTATGCTGAAATAGCGCTAGACTTCGTTTGGCTCCGTTTTGCGTGCTAGTCCTAGCATTGGGATGCTGGTTACTCTAGGACTGTTCCAAGTTGCTTCGGGCTCCTGTCCTTTCGCTCCTTGGGCTTTATGCTTGGGAGTTGCTCTGTGGTTCGGTTCCGTCACTCCTTGGCTCCATGCTTGGGAGTTTGGCACCGTTCCTTTGTTTTGTGGCCCAAGGCCCTGAACCTCGGGTTCCTATGGACACGTGGCATAGACACGTGGCATGTGACACGTGGCATCTGTCACGTGGCACAAAAAGAATTTAGGTTCCGCTTCATGGTGTTATCCTATGGTAAATCACCATAGGATAAAGGGTCAAAACCACGTGTGCTACACTTTATAATCTTATATATCAGAATTAACATTGTTACTTATGAGCCTTTATATGCCTATCACTAGCCTTGCTAAAATCAATTTTTGGCTTTGTTCAATTCGGGTAGACGGACTTCTCCCATCTCCGCAACCTTAGACATTTGGATAGCACTTCCTATCCATCATTTGCTAGGGACGCAGTTGTAAGCGACTAATTTTTCCATTCTACTTTAGTTACTTAACCACACCCCCGACCACTTGGAGGAGTCTCATTCACAACCTCCATAAGTCCAACTCAGGACTTGGGGCTTGCTAGCCCCAAGAATGGCATCCATGCCACTCAACCTTAGCACTTGGTCCAAGTGCTCCACGTGTCCGATCCCATGATCGACACCCCAAGGTACCACCGACATATCGGCCCGTTACGCTAAGGCCATGCCCAATTACCTTGGTCACACTGGTGGTCCAACACCACCTGCATTCCAATCCCGTCTCTCAAAGACTGGGTCATCCGTCCATGAGGGATCATCCCAGATCCACTCCTTAACCTCCTTAGGATGCCTACAGACATGGGGAATAGCCTTCCTCAATATCTCTGTTCTGGTCCCCACCAAGTCCCTTTCTATCCTTGGCTGTGTTCGCCAACACTGCCATTGGATCAAGGCCCACCGGCCCGACCACTAAGTCCCACTATCCTCGAGGACTTCCTCACTGTGTGACTGTGTCCTTGGTCACCCCACCAGAGGGCTACCCCTCTTCCTTTCCACAGTCTGGGACTTTGGGACACCATTTCGGAACACCGTGGCCTTATGTGAGCCACCTGGGTACTCTCCCCACCTCTCGCCTTTAGGTGCTCTAGCCATGGGCTTAGAGCGAGGTTCCGTTGAGCCACGCCTGGTATCCAAGTAGGTAGTGCCACCCACACTTGGAATGGGAGCATCGGCCAGTCGATCTCCCGGGGGAACTAGAGCCGGCTCTTGAACACTTCACCAATCTACCCCACTTGTCGGTCCATGTTCACTCTAGTTTTGGACTTCCCAGTGGGCAGCTCATCACCCAACACTGGGTCCGGCCTTCCTGGGCCAAACTGGCCTTTCCTGGCCAAACTGGCTCCACTACAGTCCTCCCCCTACTATACTTTTGGAGCTCACCAAACCCCCCAGGGTCTGGGAGACGAACGCTTTGGGCTTTCACCCTCTCAGGCTCCGGACTCGGAGTCGGACTCGGACTTGGGCTCGGCCTCGTTCTCGGTCCCGATCTCGGTCTCGGTCTCGGTCTCGGTCCCGGTCTCGGTCTTGGTCCCGGTCTCGACTTTGGACTCCATCTCGGGTCCATCTCGGACTCCAACTCGGACTCTATCTCGGACTCCATCTCGGACTCCACCTCGGACTCCGTCTCGGGTCCGCCTCGGACTCCGTCTCGGGTCCATCTCGGGTCCCATCTCGGGTCCATCTCGGGTCCATCTCGGACTCCATCTCGGACTCCATCTCGGGTCCATCTCGGACTCCATCTCGGACTCCATTTCGGGTCCATCTCGGGTCCACCTCGGACTCCACCTCGGACTCCATCTCAGGTCCATCTCGGGTCCGCCTCGGACTCCACCTCGGACTCCACCTCGGACTCCATCTCGGACTCCATCTCGGACTCCATCTCGGACTCCACTTCGGACTCCAACTCGGGTCCATCTCGGACACTTCCACGTGTCATGTGTTGGTCTCTTTGGGTCCCTTTTTGGAGCCTCGCTTATTGCTCGCTTCGTGCTCGTTCCTTGAACACTTTGTTGGGAGTTCCACTCCCGCTCTCAACCTTTCAAGTCGGAGCTTTTAGTCCAAACGTTTTACGCTCGTTTGGCTTTCGCTTCGGCCACTACCACGTGGCACCCCTCCAGCTCCACTCTGGGGCCTAGGGACTTTGTGTCTCACAACTCCACCACCCATAGACGAAGTTCGATGTCCTCATCGAACGGTAAACCATTTTATAAAGTAGCACCCGCATGTGTTACCATTTCCATCCTTGGCACCTAGCCAATATTTGTCAAGGGTTTGACATTGAAGGCTCACCATGCCTTTTGCATATTCCTCAATGGTTTGACACCAAAGGCTCACCATGCCTTGCCCATCCTCTAAGGAGGGTAGTTTCTCCAACTTAGAGACTGATTGGACCACATGTAGTGGTTCTCTCCTTTTATTGGTTTAGTTCCCGCTAAACCTCTTAGAGACCCTTCTCTACGTCAATCCCACTACTCCTTCTAGAGTAATTTCAATTTCCATCTATTGAATGTTTTGCACCTTGAAACTTTTACCCTTTTGACTTTTGGAAGTCAATTTCCTAGGTGTCTCCAACACCTTGCATTGCACCGATTGTGCAACTCCACTTCCCCATCCTAGGAAGTTCATTACTTGAGGGCACCATCATCCTCTCTTCTATTTCGTGCCACCTTGGGCACTAAGTTCCATTTATCATACTTTGTGCTAGGGCTGTCCATGGCCCTATCATTTGGCTACCTTACTGCTCCCTCCCTTGGAGCTTCCACTTTTGCCAAATCGGAGCAATTCGGAATCCATCCTTGGAAACACACTTCTTTTCCCGCAATTTGTTAGCGTCCAACACATTAGTGTTCCTCGCCTAACTTTGCCACTTGGATTCCTTCCAAGGGATTCCACGGCCCTATCCTGGCCACTCATCTTTTGCTCCTATCCGTTGATTGTTGCACCCAGCAACACCGAATGTCTACCTCCCTCTTTGAGGTATTCCTTTGATTCCATAGCAAAGGCTTTGCTTTGCCAAGACTAGGGTGTTCACCCCTAGTAAGTCTCTTTGGCACCTTCTGCTGTGGGCTCTATCCACGGCCTAACTTGTGACCCTCCCATGGGTCTCTTATAGAGACTACTTTCCTTGCTCACACTATGCCATCGCAATGACATAGCTTACTTCCCTAAGGTGCTTTTCCCACTTGGTCACCTTGACCAAGCCACACCATCACCAATAGTTCAAATCAACACTTTGAACTAGGAACCTTATTCCTTAACCCAAACAAAGACATTGTCCTTATTTAGCCACAAGATCACCTAGTGATCTCACCTCGGCACCTTAACAAGTTTGCCAATAGGTACTAGGTCTTCTAGACCTTCAAATTGTTGACTATAACCCCGGGGGCATCCCCCACACTTGGCGGTGCACCCAAGCCAACCCTTATGGCCAAGGGTTCATAGCAACTGAGATTAGGTGTCCCCATCTCACTCACCACGTCCTTGGTGCCACTTGCACCAAAGCGTTCAAGTTAGATATGCTGAGCTTTCACACTAAGCAATCTAACCGTGCATCACGACTCCGAGGCATCCTTCGCTTGGCGGTGTGCCCAAACCAGTTTCCCCACTGAGAGTCCATGACCACCGAAATATGAGTGTCCTCATATTCCAAACCATCACCACGCTGAAAACTCCTGAAATCTCTAAACTGGGAGGAAACGTCCACACGAGATCTTCCTAGGAGTTTCAAATCTAATCTAGTCCCTAAAACTAAAACTACACTACGAAATGAATGCACTTATCTGCTTGTGCCAAGCCAAGTAGAGACTGTGAACAAGTGCTTGAAGGTGCTAGTCCCACGCCTTTGATCCCTTGAAGGCGGTGGGTAAGTAAGACATTGCTGTGAAAAGCCAAAGAGATAGGTAGAATGACAATGTATTGCAATGTATTTTGTATTAGGGATCCATCTAAAAACATTCTAAGTCCTACTTTTATAGTCGCTACTGCTCACGTCAAGGTTAGGAATACAGTCCTAACCTTGAACCTCTCAAGTTTACTTTCCTAAGCTTGAATCCTCGAGCTTGTCTTTTTCTACCTTCTCCACTCTCCCACGACTGCCTTGTGCTGCGTCCCGCAGTCACTGCTCCATTGCTGCATCGTGGGTAGCTGCTCCCTCATGTGGCTCCTCCTCCTCTTCCTCCTCTTTATAAGTCTGAGCTGCTTCCTCAAAGTCTTGTGATCTGAATTTGACCAGCTTCTTCCCGAGATCAGTTGCACAAACGCCTCTTCTCGAAACTTTAAACATCCGACTTGAAACAGCCACAACTTCTCCTGGACGGCTTTCAGTTTTGCTGCTTTACTACTTACTTCCTCTACTCCTACAGAGCTACAAAGGATGCAACCAGCTTGCCTCTGTCCCACCAGAACCTGAGAAACACACTTCCTCGTCTCTTCACCAACTTCACACCAGCCACCTTCAAGTTCAAACTTTGGCCTGGGTATACGGCTCCTCTTGATGGCTGCTCCACAAGGTTCTGAACTTCTACACCTCTTTGTTGTCTAACATCTTCTTCTTTCTTCTTCACAACAGCTTTCTGCTCCAAGCCAGCTTGACCAGCTGCTGCCTATTCCACGTCAAACTTTGGCACTGAATTTTTCTTCTGCTCCGTCTGCTCACAAAACTTCGGAAGCACCACCTCAAGTTCCTGCGTCTGAAACTCCTTTATCCACTGCAGGTCTTCGTCTTCTTCTGCTGGTTGCTCAATCTGATCAGGCTGTTCATCTTCCACCAGGTTTTGCTTCAACCTTGCTTCAGCTTGCTCTTCCACATGAAACTTTTCTTTCTGCTGAACAGGTACCAGCTCCTCTTGGGTAAAACTTCTTGTTTCTTGATTGTTTGATTGTTTGTCGTGTTCTTTGATTGTTTCTGGATCTTGTGCTTGCAATTCAGCTTGAATTGCTTTATGTATTTTCTTGCTTTTCTTCCATTCGGTTTCTGGGATAATTTCCAGTTCATCATCGTGATCTTGTTCTTCCAAATTATCTGGTTGTTGATACTTGTATTGTTGTCTCGGTTCAACCGGAGATAGGGTCTCACGGCCGGCAGAGCACCGCACGTCCTGCGGTGTCCGGTGCGCCCCCGGCGGTCCTTGAAAATCTGGAGGAGCGAGTGCTGAGCTTGCCCGGTCGTACTCATAACCGCATCAGGTCTCCAAGGTGAGCAGCCTCTAGTCGATGGAACAATGTAGGTAAGGGAAGTCGGCAAAATGGATCCGTAACTTCGGGAAAAGGATTGGCTCTGAGGGTTGGGCTTAGGGGTCTGCAGCTTGACCCTGTAGGCTGCTGGCGGTCTGCCCGAGCTGCTTGCGCGGCGAGGGCGGGCCCCGGCGTGCCGACCTGGTGACGGACGCAGAACGCCCCTCCCCGCGGGGGGCATTCCCTAGGCATCGAACAACCGACTCAGAACTGGAACGGACAAGGGGAATCCGACTGTTTAATTAAAACAAAGCATTGCGATGGTCCCTGCGGATGTTGACGCAATGTGATTTCTGCCCAGTGCTCTGAATGTCAAAGTGAAGAAATTCAACCAAGCGCGGGTAAACGGTGGGAGTAACTATGACTCTCTTAAGGTAGCCAAATGCCTCGTCATCTAATTAGTGACGCGCATGAATGGATTAACGAGATTCCCACTGTCCCTATCTACTATCTAGCGAAACCACAGCCAAGGGAACGGGCTTGGAAGAATCAGCGGGGAAAGAAGACCCTGTTGAGCTTGACTCTAGTCCGACTTTGTCAATGGGGGCTTTTCATATTTATCCTCTTGAAAAACCATAGAGGTCCAGTTTCGACATGCTCGAAACTGGCAAAGAGCATATGGGGGGGTTGAGAAGAGGGGAGGATCCCTAGAACTAGAGTGCGGTTCGGTTCTGTGCAGATCAGATCAAGGAACTAGTGTCCGGTTCTGTGCTGCCCAAAGCCATGCCACTCACTCCGCAAACGCGTGCTCCCTATCCGTACTGGTGGTGAACTTCGCGCCTTATCCATGGTCCTCAGCCTCATCTCTCCCATGTGGTTGCATCTACAGATGTGAAGGACTTGAGTCGATCGTGAGATCAGTGAAGGTACACCGCCCTTGCTTGATCTCCATCTGTATGACGCCTACAGTTTTCCAGAGATATAAGAAGCCCCTGGAGATGTACTGTCCTGGATCCCACAGTGCGGTGAACTGAGGAGGAGTGTGCCGTCTCCGGTAATGGTGATGCTGCTGCTGCCTGGGAGTCCTCTCCTCACTGCTGTGTGACTGATCCCCTCCAACTGGGATTGCTGTTTCCAGCCTCCCATCAGGCCGTGCAAGTGTAGTGCCGCCACGCCAGTCCCACGGCCTCATACCAGTGTAGCCGTACCCTTGGCGCTATCCATCTGGAATCACAACCAAAGGCGAGCCGCTCCTTTCGGATCCGGGTTGAAGCTACGTTTCCGTACTCCAACAAGCTAGCCTGATGCAGCTTCTGACACGAGCCGTGCCCCTCGAAACATCCCATACATCAAATGGCGTTGCTCCGAGTGCCTTGATCATGGTGGATCCACAACCAAGGCAAGAAAGGGATCAGCCAACACAGCTGTACCGTACAAATTGGGACTTCAGTGTGCCGTCGAAAGTTGTTCCTTTGCCGATTGGGACTAGGTGTACAATCGGAGGGTAGGGAAGTGCTGCCACGTAGTTTGAAGGACCCGGTGCGTGTCGGAGAATAGTGTCCTTTGCATATTCAAACGAGCAGCCGTAACGGCGCCAAGCGAGTTGTCCCCTCCTTAGGTGGAGCTTGGCTCTCCGGACCCCAAAACTCCGAACCCCAAGTGAATGAGGAAGGAAGGACGCTGCCGATGAGGTTCTGTGCAGCTAGTGTCCTTGGAAGAAGTTCCAGCAACCGTGGACTCCAAAGCCCCCAACTTGAACCATGTTCCGAAATTTGAACGTTTGGATCTTGCTCGTGAACCGTTGGATTGCCACGAAGTTTTGCTGGCGTGTGCTCCTTCGGAGGATCTATCTTCCCACCGTTGCGATCAGTGAAAAGGTACGTGGTTCAGCCGCCGCCGCAATCCCCAGGTCGTCCATAACCCTAGCCGCCACCAGAGATAGGGTCGCCTTGATCTCCTGATTCCTGGCTCCAAATCGCCTGTTCTTGGACTCAGAATGATCGTGGGGATGTGCTCTCTCCAGCCGTGAAAAGGAATCGTGGGAAATCCATGTGGAGAGCTCGCAGTGACTAAAAGAGTACTCTTGACGCTTTCTCGCTCATGGAACATGCAAATCCAGTGAAACCAAGGCACGGCTTGCTCTCAGCATCGTCCTTATTGCTCTCCTAGTCCTACTCCTACTCTGGATCAAGCACGAAAGTCGACTCTCAAGGCGCTCCTCTTCTCGCTAAACTTAGGGTTTTCTCCCTCTAGTCCGACTTTGTCAATGGGGGCTTTTCATATTTATCCTCTTGAAAAACCATAGAGGTCCAGTTTCGACATGCTCGAAACTGGCAAAGAGCATATGGGGGGGTTGAGAAGAGGGGAGGATCCCTAGAACTAGAGTGCGGTTCGGTTCTGTGCAGATCAGATCAAGGAACTAGTGTCCGGTTCTGTGCTGCCCAAAGCCATGCCACTCACTCCGCAAACGCGTGCTCCCTATCCGTAGTGGTGGTGAACTTCGCGCCTTATCCATGGTCCCCAGCCTCATCTCTCCCATGTGGTTGCATCTACAGATGTGAAGGACTTGAGTCGATCGTGAGATCAGTGAAGGTACACCGCCCTTGCTTGATCTCCATCTGTATGACGCCTACAGTTTTCCAGAGATATAAGAAGCCCCTGGAGATGTACTGTCCTGGATCCCACAGTGCGGTGAACTGAGGAGGAGTGTGCCGTCTCCGGTAATGGTGATGCTGCTGCTGCCTGGGAGTCCTCTCCTCGCTGCTGTGTGACTGATCCCCTCCAACTGGGATTGCTGTTTCCAGCCTCCCATCAGGCCGTGCAAGTGTAGTGCCGCCACGCCAGTCCCACGGCCTCATACCAGTGTAGCCGTACCCTTGGCGCTATCCATCTGGAATCACAACCAAAGGCGAGCCGCTCCTTTCGGATCCGGGTTGAAGCTACGTTTCCGTACTCCAACAAGCTAGCCTGATGCAGCTTCTGACACGAGCCGTGCCCCTCGAAACATCCCATGCATCAAATGGCGTTGCTCCGAGTGCCTTGATCATGGTGGATCCACAACCAAGGCAAGAAAGGGATCAGCCAACACAGCTGTACCGTACAAATTGGGACTTCAGTGTGCCGTCGAAAGTTGTTCCTTTGCCGATTGGGACTAGGTGTACAATCGGAGGGTAGGGAAGTGCTGCCACGTAGTTTGAAGGACCCGGTGCGTGTCGGAGAATAGTGTCCTTTGCATATTCAAACGAGCAGCCGTACCGGCGCCAAGCGAGTTGTCCCCTCCTTAGGTGGAGCTTGGCTCTCCGGACCCCAAAACTCCGAACCCCAAGTGAATGAGGAAGGAAGGACGCTGCCGATGAGGTTCTGTGCAGCTAGTGTCCTTGGAAGAAGTTCCAGCAACCGTGGACTCCAAAGCCCCCAACTTGAACCATGTTCCGAAATTTGAACGTTTGGATCTTGCTCGTGAACCGTTGGATTGCCACGAAGTTTTGCTGGCGTGTGCTCCTTCGGAGGATCTATCTTCCCACCGTTGCAATCAGTGAAAAGGTACGTGGTTCAGCCGCCGCCGCAATCCCTAGGTCGTCCATAACCCTAGCCGCCACCAGAGATAGGGTCGCCTTGATCTCCTGATTCCTGGCTCCAAATCGCCTGTTCTTGGACTCAGAATGATCGTGGGGATGTGCTCTCTCCAGCCGTGAAAAGGAATCGTGGGAAATCCATGTGGAGAGCTTGCAGTGACTAAAAGAGTACTCTTGACGCTTTCTCGCTCATGGAACATGCAAATCCAGTGAAACCAAGGCACGGCTTGCTCTCAGCATCGTCCTTATTGCTCTCCTAGTCCTACTCCTACTCTGGATCAAGCACGAAAGTCGACTCTCAAGGCGCTCCTCTTCTCGCTAAACTTTCTAGTCCGACTTTGTCAATGGGGTTTTATTTAGTTTAGCCTCTATAAACCATAGAGTCCGATTTCGACACGCTCGAAACCGGGAAAGAGCTCTTCAAGATTTTTAGGGGGGGTGGGACGAGGGGGACGAAGTAGAACTGGTACTCGAGTCCGTGATGTCTGAGCTACAAGCTTCCGAAGTTCCTGATGTGGAACTCTGTCGACTCGGGGAGGTACACGTGCTTTCGTTCCTGAACATGTGCTGCCAAATCCATATTGGTGGCTTCCACGTCCATTCTTCTTCGCCAGCCTCGCTTCTTCCTCTAAAAAACGGCCACAGCTTCTTCTCCTTCGCTATCTTCCCTTCCTCGCCTCGTTTGATCAGCGTGTCCAGGCGGGCCGCGAGTGAGACGATCAGTCTGGACCAAACCTTTGAGATAGTTGCTCGAGCCGAGGGGTCCGTGTCCTGGAACAGCCTGGCGCAGCGAGCCTTCCATATCTCTGCTAGTGTGCATCCCCGAAGCGCATCAAAGAGCTCCTGGTGGAGGTGCGTAATGTGTGTCCGAGTTTGGTTGAGTTGATCAAAGTGTGGGGCCTCATTGTGTCTCCACTTCCATGCATCAGGATTCTTTGTCTTTCCTTGGATGAAGCTACCCCAGAGCGCTGATTCGTATGTGATTGCAGCTCCTCCGGTTGACGTTTGTTTGAGCACCGCTGCTGCACCTTCCCATACTTCCTGTGCTGCCGGACATTCCCATAAGATGTGTCGCTGTGTTTCTGTGGCGCCACAGGTCTTGCAGGCTGTGTTCGGAAGATGTATGGCGACCAGGGAGGGAAGACGTTCTTGTTGGGCCAGCCACATGAAGTAGCGGTTCTTAGCTGACCAGCACCCTTTCCAGATCTTGTTGATGCAGTGTGAGTGGTTCCTGGAACGGATCTGTTGGGCCTTTGCTTTCCGGATGAGGGAGGATCGAGTTGGCACCCTGATCAGCTTGCGGCCCAGCTTGGTCTCGTACTGGAAGAAGTCCTTGCACGTGGTTCCCCTCCAATGCCACTCTGCAGGATCCCACTTGAGTTCGTCCAGGGTTTGTTGGCGGAACCAGTAGAGGCGGGCATATTGGTTTTTTGGGATCAGTGGATCAACGTTGGCAGTTTTTTTCTCCATTTGAATCACTCTGATCGGTTTGGCCCTACTCATGTCGGGGAGGTCCTCGTACTCGGGGGTAACGATGGGGTACAAGCGTCCAGCCTGTCCTGCCTTGAAGACTAGTCCCGATGCCATGTTGGGGAGGGTGCATACGATCGATTCGTCCAGCTTCCACCAACGATGGTGTTGATCCTCTTGCAGGTTTAGTCGTTCAAGGCATGCGTGTTTGGCTGCTAAAAAGGCTGTCTGGAATTTACGCATCCTGTGTTCTGAGATGGTTAATCCGTAGAAAGTACTGATGCGGTCGCGATTGTGGGCCGTCTGGTTGGGCTGGATCATGGTGTCTGCCTCTGCGAAGGTTCTCATCCCTGCTCTGTGCAGGTCTCTGCATGTCTGGTCCAGGCCACGATCCTCTGAAGCTCCGAGCGTTTTACCGTTGACAGCGAAGAGTTTGCTTAGGAAAATTGGCTGCCGGTCCAGTTGTTCTTTGGTACGAGGTGGTTTACGTTCCAGCTTGCACTTGAATTGCCTCCAGAGCTTGAACAGCTTTCCTGAGAACGTGTGAGCCTTTGTCATTTTGAGTTTGGTGTCTGAGAAGAGCCATTGTTCGTCTGGCGCCCAGTTTTGTCTGGTGTGCTCGTTCCTGTCCGGGAGGACTTTCAAAAATTGTGCTCGCAGCAGTATTCTCCATGGTTGGTGGCCAGGCATGAGCATCCTTGTGAAAATTTTGAAGAGAAGAGCCTTGCATTGTTCTTCGATGTCAATAATATTGAGGCCACCTTCGTGCTTCGGAAGTGTTACTGACCGCCAGTTGACCTTTGCTCCACCACGCGACACGCAGGAGGAGCCTTTCCAGACATAGGTTCGAATGAGTTGGTTCATTTCCTGGATCGTTCGCTTGTCCATGTTCCAGCATGCTGCCAGGAACCAGATCGCTCCAAGTAGGATGCTGTTAGCCACCACGCAGCGTGCTGAGAACGATAGTTTTCTGCTCGCCCAGAACTTGAGTTGATCCCTTAGTTTTGTTACTGCTTTTTGGTTCTGGGGTTCTGGATCATACTGGCGTCCCACTTGGAATCCAAGGTAGCGGGTGGTCTCCTCCGTGTCCAGCCATTTGAAGCCCAGCTCCGTGCCCCATGTTGGAGGTCTGCTGGGGGGGAGCCATAGTCCTACCGATTTGTGCCAGTTTATTCTCGATCCCATGGCCTCATTGAAAAAGTCCAGGTCCCTTTTGACGCTTGAGAGGTTCTCCGGTGATCCCTCCACGATCAGGCTTGTGTCGTCTGCAAAGGCTGAGGATAGGAGGTCCTCCTTTGAGGCTTGGTTCATGTCCTGAAGCGCGGCGCCGCAGCCTGGAAGGGGCATACCTTTTGGACCCTGTGGTCGGGCGAGGTAGTAGGCCAGAGCATCTGCAACAAACAGGAACAGGTATGGTGCGAGGGGGCATCCTTGGCGGACTGATCTTTCAAGTTTGAAGGACTGTCCCATGGTTCCATTGATCGTAACCCTGCTCGATGCCGAGTGGTACAGGGATGCTGTCCATTCCACAAACTGCAGAGGAACTCCTTGCTTGATCATTATGGCCTGGAGAACTTTCCAATCCACCCGGTCGTAAGCTTTTTCAAAGTCCAGGAGAATGATTGTAATCTGCTCTGCCATGTCTTTGGTGTGTTCTTGCGCCAGCAGCACTGTTAGGAGATTGTCCACGATTTGCCTACCCTCCACGAACCCGTTCTGCGTCTCCTTGATCGTTTCTGGGAGTAGAGGCTTGAGGCGTGATGCCAAGGCTTTTGCTACGATCTTGTACATGGTGTTCAGCATAGAGATGGGCCTCCAGTTCTTGAGGTGGGACATATCTCCTTTTTTTGGTATCAGCGCAATGATCCCATCCGTAGCTCCTTCTGGCCACTTTCCAGCTCGCATGGTTTCTTGCCACATCTTGAGAACTTCTGGTCCGATCCAATCCCAGTTTTGTTTGTAGAAGGCTGGTGGCATGCCGTCCTCCCCTGGCATCTTGTCGTCCTTGAGGTCATCCAGGGCGTCCTTTAATTCTCCAGCTATTCTCGTCTGTCCTAAACGGTGCCAATATGCTATAGCATATAATTCGATAAGAGTGTTTGTTGGTAGCGTTACACGGAGAGGACTTTGAAGAAGCCGATAAAGTAATTCCGCGTTCTCTTCGAAATCTCTAAATTTAAGAGTGTCCACAAACCAACGAACTTGTGGTTCAAAAATTCCACACTCTGTTGCTGCTATGACTCTCGTCAAATCAGTATTGAAAGCAAGCGTTAATGGTTGAAAAGTTTCATGTTTGTGTATGCCTAGAAATTCAACAATCGTTTGTTGAAAGAGGTGTCCGCGATACACCTAAGTCAGGGTTCTTCGAGTTGCAAAGAAATCGAAGTAAACATATTTTTCTTTCAACATTTCCTCATTTTTGCATCCTTCCTATTTGCTAGACAATTTGTAGAAGAGTCGCAGAATTGTTTCTTGAAGTTTTTGTAAGCAACTAAAGCTTTGTTTCGCTGCTTGTTCTAAACTATCGTTTCTCTTTTTGGTGTCGTTTTCTTGGGCTATTTCTTCTCGTTTCCTACTCTCCTCCGCTGTGGCATTTTCATCCTTGATTCGGAGTCTTGCTTTTGCTTGCTTGCAAGTGTCACATCGCCATTTTGGATAGCATTGCTTGTACGGTTTTGCACAATTTCTGAAACCACACAAAAGGCAGTCTTCGTATCTTGTACAGCTTGTGTCTCCAAATGGGCAGTCGTGCTTTTTCATTCTTCATGTTTTCATGCTTGTTAGCACTTGTTTGCTCTGATTTTTTTGTCGGAGATT
Source organism: Selaginella moellendorffii (assembly GCF_000143415.4). Lineage (NCBI taxonomy): Eukaryota > Viridiplantae > Streptophyta > Lycopodiopsida > Selaginellales > Selaginellaceae > Selaginella > Selaginella moellendorffii. The sequence continues at coordinate 355,109 of NW_003314391.1, read as the reverse complement.
CTTCAAATATTCTGATGCATAGAATATTCTTCGTCTTTGACCTCTCACCAAGAGGCGGTTATGGAAGATTCTTGGACTTTTCGAGAAGTGGGCGATCTCTAGATGATCGTAGCCTTCAAACGTTTGGTCTCTAGCATGATTTCCATGCTTCTTGCTCTAGGATTTTGTCGATTTTCTTCTTTTTCGTTTTGTTTTCTTCTTTTTGTTTCTTTTCGATTTTTCCCTTGATTCTTGACTTCAGCTTCGTCTTCTAGTTGTAGCCAAGGCTGCCAATCTTCATTCTTTGGGTGCTCTTCACTTCGCCTATCCCACCGTGGTCGCCAGTGAAAACTCCTGAAATCTCTAAACTGGGAGGAAACGTCCACACGAGATCTTCCTAGGAGTTTCAAATCTAATTTAGTCCCTAAAACTAAAATTACACTACGAAATGAGTGCACTTATCTGCTTGTGCCAAGCCAAGTAGAGACTGTGAACAAGTGCTTGAAGGTGCTAGTCCCACACCTTTGATCCCTTGAAGGCGGTGGGTAAGTAAGACATTGCTGTGAAAAGCCAAAGAGATAGGCAGAATGACAATGTATTGCAATATATTTTGTATTAGGGATCCATCTAAAAACATTCTAAGTCCTACTTTTATAGTCGCTACTGCTCACATCAAGGTTAGGAATACAGTCCTAACCTTGAACCTCTCAAGTTTACTTTCCTAAGCTTGAATCCTCGAGTTTGTCTTTTTCTCCCTTCTCCACACGCCCTAGTGATTTGGGACTCGAACCCAAACACTAAAGGGTCGGGACTCGAACCCAACCTTCGTATATGCATCTACAGACGGCATCACACCGGATGCCTGGCGTGACTCCCCACGCCGGTGCACCAACTTATATTTAAAGCGCGCTATAGATCACAGCTTAGGAACCTAGTTCCTCCCCACTGCCAAGTCTTCTCACTTGACAAGCCTGTGATCATGCATTGACTCCTCCATGCTTGGCCCCATGGCCCACCCTTTTTTGAAGTTATCACCTTCAACTAGGGTATTTGTTCCCTTGACTTGCCAATCTCGCTTTGGCAAGTCCTCCGACCACTGTAACATGGTTCCTACAAGCGTGAAAGCCCTTAATCATCGACTTTCGTTCAAAGCCTTCTCTTTGAACACTCGGGAACTACTTCCCTAACCTTGATAGCCTTGCCTCATGGCAAGCTTCAAGACCACGCTTTTGCTGCGCCACTCTGATTTCGCGCGTTCCTTGAACCATTTACGCTTGGCCTTTCTAGGTACTACGCTACCTAGAATCCTCTTTGGAAACTTTGAAGGAACTCTGTCCCTTAGCTTGCTAAGGCCCCCCTTTTTGCAAGCTTTCCAATTACCATATAGTCTAACATGGACAATTCCATATTTTAGACTCTCCATGGCATCACGGTTGCTAGCAGTAACACCCTCGAGCCCCCACATGATTCTCCACTCCCAGCTAGCATAACCAACCTTGGTTATGCCCTTCAATTCCTATGGTTCGGTTCTATCCCCTTACTTCTTGCTTTTGGCTTCACACCTTTCCTTCGGTCATTCTCCTCCAAACCATGAGGATAGCTTTGCACTTTCTATCATGCCTTAGCAAGTATTCTTAGGGATGAACCTACCCGATAGCCTAGGGAGTGGTTCCTCAACCCAGGTATGCTCACCCTATAATCCCACACACCGGGATTACGTTGTTGCTTACGGGCCTTTGCATGCCTATCACTAGCCTTGCCAAAATTCCATTTTTGGCTTTGTCCAATTCGAGTAGACAGTCTTCTCCTGTCTCGCCACCTTGGACATTTGGATAGCACCTACTATCCATCGTTCGCTAGGGACTTAGTCTCTTGGGCCTTATCTACTGCCCTCACGACATCAAACACCACCTCTTGGTGTTCTAGAGTGTTCGAGTGTCCCAATGACGGCTTCCTTGACAATGAGTATTTCCTTTTATGACATTGACTTACTATATCGCAACATAAGCAACTCATCCCCCATAAGGGTATATCCAACTTTCCTATGCCATTAAGAAGGCTTGGGTAGCTACCTTCTACCCGTTTAACCAATTATTTGGCACCTCTTGCTTAGTTGCCTCGTAGTTGTCAAGTCCTACAACTCATTGCTGGTACTTCCACACCTCCATCATTATCTGGGTCACCACACTTCAACTGCATGCTCTGCAGCTTAGGCTATGTCATTCCCATTTCTATTGGGATTCCTTTGGCAAGGGGTTCTCATGAACCCACCAACATAGCCTCAAGGTATCACACCTTGGCACATTTGGTGTCTCCACACCATCGGCTCCACGAGCCTACCTCTATGACACTTCTTCTTTGTGTCTAAGTCTTTGCCAAGACCAATACCACGCTTTCTCATGCCAACCATCCGTTAACACTGCATCATAGAGGTCACACACAACTTTGTGTCAAAGTTGTTTTCTTTTTGGGAACACCTTTCCCACGACTTTAACATGGCACATTTTGCCATCGATAAGATACCCTTTGCTCTCATCCTTGGATCTTATGATCCCCCCCCATCTTTTGTGGGGTACAACACACCTCAGTCCAAATGCTTCCATCGGTCCTTTTAGGACCATCTCTTGACTCTACTTGAGTCATCCAGCAGTTTTGGACTTGGTTAATCCACAGACCCGTAAGGTCCTACTTGTGAGGCACTAACTCACTGGAATACACTTCTTGCATTCCTGTCCTACTCAAAAGGACTATTTTCACAAGTGTTACTCTGACACTTGATTTTGTTCTCTGGGGGCAACCTTTGCCCCTTATGACTACTTGTCCATGCGATGAGAATACCAACTCATCTCTAAGTACACCCCCCAACTCCTTGGGTTGTTCCAGCATTTATTAAAGGTAGCCCTGCTTACCATTTCAAGGACTAGTGTCCTCTTTTGTATTTGACCTCCCACGGTCAACAATTCCGGACTCAAATTTATGAGTACCAGCCTCAACCATATAAGGGTAATCTTGTGACTCCTTTATTGTTTTGGAGTCTGCATCTTTCTCGTGATCCCAACTATAGTTGTTTACCACAACTACATTAGCTCGTTTGCTGCATCAAACGCTCATCTGGATCACATCCTCAGCTCTCTGAGGAAACCCTTATACTGTTCCCAAGATCCCAAAGTCGTTCCATTATTGGCCCTTTTCTATCCACCACCTCACCTACAAGTTCACACAGGAACTGTAATGGAGAGCCATGTCTTCCCGACCTGCTACTCCTCAAGGATAGGCCCACTCCTAGGACCTTTCGATGCCAACATCAATGGTGATATACTTTAGCACCAATAAAAGTCGGACTAAGGAACGGCTCCGATACCAAGTTGTAAGCGACTAATTTTTCCATTCTATTTTAGTCACTTAACCACACCCCCGACCACTTGGAGGAGTCTCATTCACAACCTCCATAAGTCCAACTCAGGACTTGGGGCTTGCTAGCCCCGAGAATGGCATCCATGCCACTCAACCTTAGCACTTGGTCCAAGTGCTCCACGTGTCCGATCCCATGATCGACACCCCAAGGTACCACCGACGTATCGGCCCGTTACGCTAAGGCCATGCCCAATTACCTTGGTCACACTGGTGGTCCAACACCACCTGCATTCCAATCCCGTCTCTCAAAGACTGGGTCATCCGTCCATGAGGGATCATCCCAGATCCACTCCTTAACCTCCTTAGGATGCCTACAGACATGGGGAATAGCCTTCCCCAATATCTCTGTTCTGGTCCCCACCAAGTCCCTTTCTGTCCTTGGCTGTGTTCGCCAACACTGCCACTGGATCAAGGCCCACCGGCCCGACCACTAAGTCCCACTATCCTCGAGGACTTCCTCACTGTGTGACTGTGTCCTTGGTCACCCCACCAAAGGGCTACCCCTCTTCCTTTCCACAGTCTGGGACTTTGGGACACCATTTCGGAACACCGTGGCCTTATGCGAGCCACCTAGGTACTCTCCCCACCTCTCGCCTTTAGGTGCTCTAACCATGGGCTTAGAGCGAGGTTCCGTTGAGCCACACCTGGTATCCAAGTAGGTAGTGCCACCCACACTTGGACTGGGAGCATCGGCCAGTCGATCTCCCGGGGGAACTAGAGCCGGCTCTTGAACACTTCACCAAGCTACCCCGCTTGTCAGTCCATGTTCACTCTAGTTTTGGACTTCCCAATGGGCAGCTCATCACCCAACACTGGGTCCGGCCTTCCTGGGCCAAACTGACCTTTCCTGGCCAAACTAGCTCCACTGCAGTCCTCCCCCTACTATACTTTTGGAGCTCACCAAACCCCCCAGGGTCTGGGAGACGAACGCTTTGGGCTTTCACCCTCTCAGGCTCCGGACTCGGACTCGAACTCGGACTCGGACTCGGACTTGGACTCGGACTCGGACTCGGACTCGGACTTGGACTTGGGCTCGGCCTCGGTCTCGGTCTCGGTCCCGATCTCGGTCTCAGTCTCGGTCTCGGTCCCGATCTCAGTCTCGGTCTCGGTCTCGGTCCCGGTCTCGGTCTTGGTCCCGGTCTCGACTTTGGACTCCATCTCGGGTCCATCTCGGACTCCAACTCGGACTCTATCTCGGACTCCATCTCGGGTCCATCTCGGACTCCATCTCGGACTCCACCTCGAACTCCGTCTCGGGTCCGCCTCGGACTCCGTCTCGGGTCCATCTCGGGTCCCATCTCGGGTCCATCTCGGGTCCATCTCGGGTCCATCTCGGACTCCATCTCGGACTCCATCTCGGACTCCATTTCGGGTCCATCTCGGGTCCACCTCGGACTCCACCTCGGACTCCATCTCGGGTCCATCTCGGGTCCGCCTCGGACTCCACCTCGGACTCCACCTCGGACTCCATCTCGGACTCCATCTCGGACTCCACTTCGGACTCCAACTCGGGTCCATCTCAGACACTTCCACGTGTCATGTGTTGGTCTCTTTGGGTCCCTTTTTGGAGCCTCGCTTATTGCTCGCTTCGTGCTCGTTCCTTGAACACTTTGTTGGGAGTTCCACTCCCGCTCTCAACCTTTCAAGTCGAAGCTTTTAGTCCAAACGTTTTACGCTCGTTTGGCTTTCGCTTCGGCCACTACCACGTGGCACCCCTCCAGCTCCACTCTGGGGCCTAGGGACTTTGTGTCTCACAGCAGTCCCTTAGGCCTTATCTAATGCCCTCACGACATCAAACACCACTTTCTGGTGTTTTAGAGTGTTTGGGTGTCCCAATTATGGCTTTATTTGACAATAAGCATTCCTTTTTTCGACATTGACTTATTATATTGCAACATAAGCAATTTATCCCCCATAAAAGTATGTCCAACTTCCTTATCCCAATAAAAAGTTTTAAGTAATTACCTTCTACCAACTTAATCAATTATTTTGCACATTTTGCTTAGTTGCCTCATAGTTGTCAAGTTCTACAACTCATTGCTAGTGCTTTCACACCTCCATCATTATTTGAGTCACCACACTCCAACCATATGCTTTCTTGCTTAGGTTATGCCATTCCCATTTCTATTAGAATTCCTTTGGGAGAAGGTTCTCATGAACCCGTTAATTTGACCTCAAGGCATCACACCTTGGCACATTCGGTGTCTCCACACCATTGGCTTTACAAGCCTACCCTTACAACACTTACCATTCATGTTTGAGTCTTTGCCAAGACTAAAGCAGTCATTTTTCATGCCAACTATCAATTAGCATTGCACTATAGTATTCATACACAACTTTGTGCCAAAGTTATTTTCTTTTAGAAACACTTTTCCCACAACTTTAGTATAGCATCAATGAGATACCCACTGTTATCATATTTGGATCTTATGATCCTCCCTATCTTTCATGGGGTACGACACACCTCAGTTCAAATGCTTCTACCAGTCCTTTAAGATCATTCTTTAACTCCACTTGAGTCATTTAGCTTTTTAGACTTCACTAATCCAACAACTTATAAGGTTCCATTTTTGAGGTGCCAGTTCGTCAGAATACAACTTGTATTCATGTCTTACCTATAAGGACTATTCTTGCAAGTGTTACTTCGACACTTGATTATTCTTTGTTCTATATGGGCAACCTTTGCCCCTTTGGACTATTTGTCCATGTGATAAGAATGCAAGGTGGTTCCAAAAGTATAGTAAGAAGAGTGCAGGGGTAATGTAAAACTAATAAAGAGCATATGTGCATCAAACCAAAAGCCAAGCATATCAAAGTTATATTCATAAGTGATATGAAGTTTGGCTTATAGATGTGTCAAAGGATATTGTCAGTCATACAATGATTTCTTCTTTGATATTGAAATTAGTTATGTAAGATATGTAGTCATGGTTATTTAAGACTCAATTATAAACTTTTGTGAGCATTTGGTTTTTTGAGTTTCCATACTCATTTTTCAATTTATTTGCAGTTATTAGGGGAGGCATTTTGGCTCATTAGTTCTAATATTTAAGTTAGTTCTCACATTTAACAATCATTGGTGATGATCGACTGTCATTTAGGATAGTTGATTTTTCTTATTAGAGGTTTTCCTTGATTATTATTGAAGTTGAATGATTTGCTATTTTTCAGGATCATAAATTGCTATTTAATGATAATTGTGCATCTTATCTTTCATGATGATTAATTATTATTTTGATATTTTTTTGCTTTTTGCATTACTATATATTCTTTGTGGTTTACTTTGGATTGATCTTTTAGGTTTAAGATATCAATAAAATGTTTCTGATGCTTACTTAAGCAACTCTAATTCTTTCATATTGTTGATTGGGATCTATTCAGATTAGCTGGTGCAATACTTTGCATGAACAGGTGTTTACCTACTTTTGCAATATTCATTTTGATATGTTAATTGTTGCTAAAGTTATTTTTGATAGGTTGGGATGTTATTTCCTTTAGATGATACATTCATGAGAATTTTACTTGTTTTATAGTTAATATTTTGTGTTTTTTGAGTTATCTTTCATAAGTTGTTTAGCATGATATTTGGAATCTTTGGTAGTTAAGTTTTATTATTGAATTTGAAATACTTAATCCTATGCCTTTAAACTATGATGATCTTGGTGGTTCTTATCCCATAATCTTAGTTTATCAGATGATAATTTAATTGGAATACTTTTGTGTTCTAATTTAAGATTTATTTACTAATACTCTGTTATCTTTAAGATATCTTTGTTTATGATTGTGGTATTATCCATTTCTTTGTTGTAAGCAACCAAAAAGAACAACTTAAAAAATAATAATCTATTAAGGTTAAAATATAAAGGGAAATGATACATAAACAAGAGTGCACTCTTTTTTTCAATCAGTTAAGGATTTTGGGGTACTTGGGGTTAAGAATCCTTGGGTTTGAATAATACTGGGCTGGATGACCTCTCGAGAAGTTTATATTTAAAAGCTTACATTTGGTATAAAAATGGTTTTGAATCGGACTTTATTGGTTGGTTAAGGGAATCCCACTATATGTTCAATTTGTAAGAGTAGGCTTGAGAAAGAGCTGTGGCTCTCAATTTCCATTCATAAAAGCATGAATTTGTAAGGAAGTGTAATGGATTGTAAACAACCAAAGAAAACAACTCGAGAGATGATCCATAGGGATTCAAATATAGTGGGAAAATGCCCAAAAGTGCACCCTTTAATTGTTTAAAATTTTTGGGATATTTGGGGTTAAGTGTCTTTAGGTTTGAATAGTACTAGGTTGGGTGACTTCCTAGATAAGTGTGGTGGATTGTAAGTAACCAAAGAGAACAACTCAAGAAACAATCTAGAAAACAACTCAAGAGGCAGGATTTAAATATAATGGGGAAAAGCCCATGAACAAAAGTGCATCTTTTCTTTTAATCAGTTAAGGGTTTTGGGATATTTGGGGTTAAGTGTCCTAGTACTAGGTTGGATGACCTCTCAAGAAATCCAAATTCATGAGCTTATATTAGTCTTTGGGTCTGGGGTAGTATACGTAGATTGGTTTTGGTAGTTTATATGCATGATGAAATCTTTAGTTATGGGATAGTTACTGTCAACTAGTCACATAACCTACCTCTCTCTTGATATTCTTAATTTCATTTTAAAAGGATATAACCATAGAAACTACTTCAGCTTCGCAAGGACCAAATAAGACTTTTACCTAAGGTTATCCAAAGGAAAGGGGAATACGAAGTCAAGGCCATCCTCAATGCGCACAGAGCAAATGACAAGGACGCAAGGTGAGAGAGTTTCATGTGAAGTGGACAGAATTTCCACACTACGAAACAACATAGGAACCGGAGGAGAAACTAGTGAACGCGCAAGATTTAGTGGAGGAATTTTTGCAAAGTAAAACTCTATGTACTTATGCAAAATTCAATAATCTAATTGAGAAATTGAGCAATATCATATGTTGGGACCCAAAGGTGCACCGACAGTAAGCTAATTAACATGGGTTATTTAAGTCAACTAAGCATAGGGAACTACGCCCAACTCCCCATATGGATGTTAAATATGTAAATATATTCTACAGAGTTGGGTTCAAGTCCCAACCTTCTAGTAAAGCAAGGCTAGGTTCAAGCCCCAACCCCATACTAGAGCTTGGTAAGGGGAGGGGTATATGGACACTTATACTCCATTGTCATGGGCTCTTGGCCGGGGAGGCTAATTTAGACACACTACTAAGTAGGGGGATGCCTCTAAAGATATGGTCAACAAGTCGTAAGATTAAAAAGAGACATTTGATGTGGGCATCAAACTTCTTTTATAGGTGGTGAAGTTGTAAAGAATCAACTCCCTGAGGTGTTGTAAGCTAAAGGATCCCCAAAAGCATGACAGAAATGATAAAGAGTTCATCGGATGAGACCAAGTTTGAGATCGAGTCCGAGACCGACTCTAAGACCAAGTTTGAGACCGAGTTCAAGATCGAGTCTGAGATTGAGTTCAAGACCGAGTTCGAGACCGAGTCCAAGATCTGAGATTGGGTCTGAGACCGAGTCTGAGATCAAGTCCGAAACAGAGTCCAAGGTCGGATATGAGATCGAGTCCAAGCTCTAGTCTAAGACCAAGTCCAAGATTCAGTCTGAGATCGAGTTTGAGACCGGGTCTAAGGTCGAGTTCAAGATCGAGTCCAAGATCGAATCTGAGACCAAATCCAAATACTAATACAGGTCATGAGATGAAAGCCCAAAGCATGTGTCTCCCAGGGGGAGAGGGGGGCTGCAGGGGGTCCAAAAGTATAGTAGGGATAGTGAGGTCTAGGAACCAGTCTTAAACAGTGGTGCTTCCAAACTGGCTTGGGGTTGAGGCTAAGGCTTAGGGGCCTTGGGTGGGAGTGAGCATGGACTCAGGTGGTACCAAAGGGGCCATTTAAGGAAGTGCTCAAAAGCAACTCCCACTCTCGGAAGGGAAATCAACTGCAGTGCTCCCGGCTCATGTGGAGTTTTACCCCACTTGAGTATATTACGGCTCATTAGTCCTCGCCCTTCCTAAGGGATTAGGCCTTTCCCTCGGGATGGAAGTGGGGGAGTAAGGGTACCCATACCGGACCATTAAACCACGATGTTTCCCCCTCGATGTCCCAAAGCAAGTGTTGCACCCAAAGCTTGGGATTTAGAGGGTCCCATAATCAAATCTTGTTATACCAAGGGATGTTAGGAACTTAGTGTGCTTGGTTGCTTGACAAATTTTTCCTTTCCAATTTTTCCTTATCATGTTTATTTGACCATCACGGCCTTGACCTTAGTTAAGTTCCTTTGCTAATGTTCCCGCTTATTGCACTAGCTCCTACTTGGTCTTACTTAGTTTCAATAATTCGTTGCACAAGCAATAAAGTGTTAACCATCCATTAACAGATTCCCAAATTCTCTCCCAATCCCCCTCCCCGGATTAGATTGAACTTAAAGTTCGGTTACACTTCCCATAGGTTGGCTTACAAGTAAAATATGAAAGATCAAAGCTCTACTTCCTCCACAAAAATGAAACAAACACATGATAGTTCAAACCCTAGAAAAACATGAACATTTTTAACCATATCCTAATAATTGCCGCAATCAATCACAATTTCAAGATGTATTAAATTGTTACTGGTGCAAATTCAATTTGATTGGTAAACCCAGGACAAGGGCCATGTGGTAGACAACAAGGGAACAAAGAACTTTTATTAATAAAAAGAGTTAGCCAACTGTTAGTTAGCTTAAAACAACAATAGTTGCAATTTCTTGAGCACTCACCTCTTGACTAGTGTTTCAAAAGGAAGAGCAATGTCAATATAAACTAGAAGAGCCACACCTTCAACATTAGCTATTGCATATTTTATAGACAAATCCAAGTGAATGAGATATTACTAATCAAGATTAAGGTTTTGTTGATACATTAGAAAAGACCAATTCCTCACAACAACAAGTTCCTAAAACATTAAGCATGCTTTGGTTGATAGAAAAAAGGGAATTAATACTTGAGGGAGTGTTGCACCTTCAACATTCATAAACATTGAACCTAGCATATCTTTTATATCCCTTGAAGACAGTGGCTGAACAATTCTAGAAGTGGTGTGAATGTTTATGCATATCATCTCCAAAAGGAAGGCTTACCCAAGCTTGTGCTCCAAAGGCTAAAACTAGTTTGTTAGTACATGAGATGGCCTGAAGAACTTACCACACCAATATGAATGTACCTTGTGTAAATTCCATGTAGCAGCCTAGTGAGATATGTCTTTGGCAAGATACAGCACAAAAACACATCACAAACTCTACTTGTGCCATGTATTGGGAACACCAAGATGCCAATATCCTCCATATACTCAAATAGGTGTTTGTAGAACCACATCTTGCACTTGTATAATCCATGCCACAAGTGTTTGATGTGTTGCAAGGCAGGGAGGTTAATAGTGATGAACATGTGCAAGAAAATATTAGAGGCAAGCCTGGTTTCTTGTTGACGTCCCACTAATAAAACTCCTGTCCTAAGGACCCCGACAATGTTCCATATTGTCCTCTACTACATTATGTTCAGGAGCATTGTCACTCCTAATGCATTTAGGCCACCCAAATCTGCGTACAGCCTATGCATATGTGTTGAAAATTGCATGTGTTTATTTCATGGTTGACAGCTCACAAGTGACTATATCATGAGTTGCCCCACATATTAAAGTGTGAATGTAGAATCCATATAATACAAGCTTGCAATATGCTGAATTGGCTAGAACTGACAGCCCAAAAATGTTTAGCTTTATTTATATATATAGATGGATAGATAGATAGATAGAGTTTTGGCCAAAAATAATGGGGTGTTTTGATATAAAGAGCCTCAAAAATTTTAGCAAAATACATATTAACGTTTAATATTATGAAAATCTCTAGAAAGTCAATTTTCTAGAAGTTATGTGCCTTGTATTCCATACTTTCACATAAATGGATACCTCTTTCCACTTTATGGATGTGGATATTCAAAATCTATATTAAGCACATCTTAAACAATATTTTTTTCAAAACACCACAATGGAATATGCACAAGAATGGTTTTTCAGAAAATGTGACAAGCTGGAACTCGGTTGTTAGGATCCTATCCCTTACACCCTAAGCCAACTGGCTAAAGGGGTGATCACTTACTTGTAGGGCCCTTTCCTTATCCTATTATCCTGATCTGGTGCTTAACAATCTTCCCCCTCGTCAGGGAATGATTGTCCGCGATCATACTTAGGCCACCATCCAGTCACTATGGTCCTTCTCTTAGGGTTTACTTAATTGTAGGGCCCTTTCTTTATCCTATTATCCTGATCTGGTGCCTAACAATCTTCCCCCTTGTCAGGGAATGATCGTCCGCGATCATACTTAGGCCACCATCCGGTCACCATGGTCCTTCTCTTAGGGTCTACTTAATTGTAGGGCCCTTTCTTTATCCTATTATCCTGATCTGGTGCCTAACAATCTTCCCCCTTGTCAGGGAATGATCGTCCGCGATCATACTTAGGCCACCATCTGATCACCATGGTCCTTCTTTTAGGGTCTACCAAACCTTGGTTCTCCCTCTAGATCCACCATGTTAAATATTCCTTCAGAATATTCTGCCCCACTCATCAGCCACAAGAATTGAACTAGGCTCCGATACCAATGTTAGGATCCTATCCCTTACACCCTAGGCCAACTAACTAAAGGGGTGATCACTTAATTGTAAAGCCCTTTCTTTATCTTATTATCCTGACCTGGTGCTTAACATCGGTGGTCCAAAGATTTAGTCACAAAGGATTCCTTGAAGATGGAAAGAGATTGGAGCAAACATCCAGAACCAAATGCTGTGACGTGGTCGATGATGCTCGCATCTTACATCCAGATCAGCCAGCTGAAAGAGGCAACGTCAATCTTCCACTAGATTCCTCACCAGAGCATTCTCAATGGTTCAAGCTTTGGAAGTGTTTGACAAGATGGCGAGATATCATGGAACATCGTCATCTCAGCTGATGCCATAGCTTTCGATGCCATAGCTTTCGTGGTTGCTCTCTCTGCTTGCGGCCACGCATAGCGTGTTAACGTTCCAGGAGATCACGTCTTTGCAAGGCATCTTGTGGAACCAGCAAGAAAGTAAGCTTGGAGCATGGAGTTCCACGAGACTGTGTTCTCCACAGGAACAGCGTAAAACATTCGTTTCGCGTCCTCCACGCGACCATTCTCCGCATAGGCCGTGAGCATGGTATTCCACAAGAGGTTCCACTGTGGCATCTTCCGAAACAGGGAGAGTTCTAGATCGCCAATCTCGCCATAAGCCTGCATCATCCGCGAGTAGATCCGTTAAGAGTGGCGCATCCACGTAGCAAACGAGCCCAAATCTTTTCCAATCCTGTCTGGGCTAATGGGCATGTAGATCTCTAGCACTCCATGCTAGAAACTGGATTTCACTGCTTTAGCTCAAAGCTTTGAGATCTTCCAAGAATGCTTGGAGGCCACGAAACGATTTCCCATGCTCTTTGTCCATAGCTTTTCTTGCAAGGATCTTCAAGTTCTCCACTCTCTCCTTCATCTTCTTCCCCTCGTCGCTATCCATCACCTTTTTTATGCCATCTTCGATCTCTTCTCGCCCGATCAATCCCTGCACCACTGTCTTGGAGAATCTAACCCCGATCTTCCAGTCCTCCACGATGAACTTAGAGTTGGTGATTTGGTCGCCCCCGCAAGGCCACCCCAGCATTGGAATGCCATTCGCTATGCTCTCCTGGACAGAATTCCATCCGCAGTGAGTGAGAAACGCTCCCATGGAGGGATGGGCGAGAACTCTCAGCTGTGGCGCCCAGGAAACGATGAATCCCTGGTTCTTGGTCCTCTCGTAAAATCCATTGTAAGATTCGGTGGAGAGTCCGCCGACCACGAGCTCGGATCGAATCACCCACAAGAATGGCTTCTTTGATGCCTCGAGAGCTCCCACGAGCTCCTCGAATTGCTCCACGCTCAGCACCGCGATGCTGCCAAACGAGATGTAGAGCACCGATCCAGGCTCCTGCGTATCCATCCAGCGAAGGCAATCCTCGTTCTCGGGGCGAAGCACCACATTCTTCCTGGAATCGTCGAGCAAGAACAGTGGCCCCGCGGGGATGAATCGAGGCCCGAGCTCGCTGGCCATGAAATCGAAGGTGTGCGCCTCGAGGTCGTAGAAGGAATTGACGAGGACCCATCGCGCGCGCTTCACGGCTGGAGAGCGCTTGATGCAAATCTCCTTCCACGCCTCCTGGCCCTCAGAGGCCAGCAGGTAATCAGGCACATCGGCCAGGCGGAGAGGCTTGACTCCTCGGACGTAATCGATGATCACGGAATTGGCCTCGTCCGCAGAAGCTCTCCCTGCGTGCGAATCTCAGAAATTTGAACATAGGAAAGGAAAGAACAGAGGAAATGTTAATTCCAAAGGGAAGAACAGGGGAAATTTGGAAGTCCAAGGGAAGAACAGGGGAAGAACGGAGATTCATACCTCTGCTAGGAAAAATGTGATCTTTCTCCAGAAGCTGTGGAATGTGATACTCCAAGCTCGTCCATGCCGCGTTGCCCGACCAAAGAGTGACACTGGGGATTCCAAATACATCTGCCACGTCCTGGGTCCAAACGCAACCGTAATCCGAGACGATACAACTGACCGGATCGCCCTCCTCGCCGAGCTTGCGGATCAAATCCTCGAGGCCTCCGGGGAGCTCTCGCGCAGCTGCCGTGGACCAGTCCGCAATATTTCCCAAAGCATGGGCGTCGATTCCTTGCGGGAGCTTCCACGAGAATGGGATGGAATGGAGGCGCAGATCTTCCAGCCCCGCCGGCGCCACCCAGTGCTTCATGAATTCGTCGTGGAGGCTGTCGATATTGACCCAGGAGATTGTGAAGCTTGGGTCTTGAGCGATTAACTTGCAGAGATGGATCATTGGGGAGATATGGCCTTGCGCGGGCGCTGGAAACGCCAAGACATGGACCTTGCTGGAAGCCATGGTTTTCTTGGCAGGGAGGGCAACAAAAGTTGTGGGCTGTATTCCACTTGGGTAAATGTAGTGTTTTGGTCAATTTGTGGAGATTAAGATCTGTGGTGGTTGTCCAAGGATGACTATCCCCTCGCTTGGGATCACAAAGGGAAGATTAGGAGCACAAGCGTTGTGAGAGGCAACAATGCTCTTGCCCATTCTGCTCTAGAACGATTTTGTGCCGCAATGCTTGCTCGTCCACGCTCAAATTCAGGGACTGTGAAGCTCGGTCTTTAGAACATCTCCCTGGATGATCTACAAGCATAGAAGAAAAATCACTCATAAAATCGATTTGACACACGATTTGCTTGGAAGTGCCTTGGACGCGCCTCTGCAGCACCTCTTGGCGACCTCGAGCAGCTTGACGGTGAGATTTCCAGTTCCCGGCCCAATCGCCAGGACAATGTCTGTGCTCTTGAGTCCGGTCTTCTGCACGATCGACTGGACAATGAGGATTCTTGAGGATGTCGCGCTGCTAATTTGAATAAGTATATTCCGTTAAGGGTACACCTTAGGGTTTTGTGGGAGAAGAAAGATGGAAGAGCGCAAGAAAGAAGACGATAGCGCAAGGGAGGTGGCGGCTCCAAAGAGGAAGTTTTTGCAAAGGGACTACAAGAAGGGACCTTTCTTCCAGTCGGACAATGAGCCCATCTACAAGAGGGACTTTTCAGAGCCGACTGGTGAGGACAAGCTGGACAAGAAGTTACTGCCCAAGGTGATGCAGGTCAAGGGTTTTGGCCGGCGTGGCCGCGTCAAGTGGACGCATCTCGTCAACGAGGACACAAGCCGATGGGACACACCGTAAGTTTCTCCGTTTCTCCTTTTCGTTTCTTTTGTTTTCTTACCATTCTTCGTTCAGGTGGAGCTCGAATAACGAGTTTCGTGCCCAGTATGACAAGAAGATGGACAAGCCGATCGAGAGGCCCCGGGGCAGCAAAAAGATGAAGACGATCGTTCAAGACCTGTACGAAGTGTAACAAGCAATCGTCTCAAAGGGTAAAAACGCTTTCCCTGTATTTTACATATCAGTTATTGAACTGAGAGAAATTCAAGACTCACCTTGATTGAAAATGGGAACCAAAAAGGCAAGAATTTAGAACATCGAATTTCTCTCAAGAGCTACCTGTTCCATCATAAAAACAAACCGATCCTGTTGCATAAAGAAGGGAAAGAACACCACAAATTACCTTGCGACGCTCGGATGCCTTACTTAAATAGCTAGGTGTATGTGTGTATGTATGTATGCCCTGTTCTAAGAGGAAAGTTAAAAGTGCGTTATAATAACCAAATATCTTTGCAATGATTCAAACGCGATGCTCAAGCCTTGGACAAATTTACAAGCCTGGATAAGTTCGTCAGCGATGACAAAACCAAAAAAAAAGGAAAAGGAAACGAAGAAATGAAAGCTTACGGGAGATTGCCAGGACAACATCGCTAAAGTTGTCAGCGGTGGTGGGAGCCGTAACCTCGACAAGCTGAATGTTTGGCGTGACTGGTGTCGCTTCGTCGATCGAGTGCTGCTTGGGAAGCCTACACACTGAAGTTACTGTGACCGTGATCGGAAAGGCTCTCTGGAAGTGGTACGCAAAACCATCGCGGAGAAGCTCGTAGTCCATCTTGTAGCCGACGGCGTAGAAGAAACGAAGAGCATTGTTGCTCATCTTGGACTCCACAATGTTGCGTACCAAGGCGGGCAGCTGCTCGGCACCAGTGCCTCTCATTGCTCCTCCTATGTGCTTCATAGTCCTCGAGGAAGGAAGAAAACAAAGAAACTGAGAATGAGTAACGTCTACTTCTTACTTCTTGCACGGAGAAAGAACAACATACCAAATGTGAGGTCACTTGGAGAGATCACACAGTAGATTGAGCTCCGAAGCCACGGTGCCTGTTTCAAGAGATTCCAAAGCTCTAAAATCCGCGAAAGAAAGGAAATCGGATTACTCTTGAGGCATATTTCGTGGGTTTTGAGACCCTCGCGCTGTCCCTCCCACAGGCCTTACAGCAGCACATCCAGAGATTCTACGTGCTGCGCCGATTGTCAATCGATCGATTGCTCGATTGGAATCGAAGAACTCACCTGAGCCTCGATGACAACTCATTTCATATTTCTCTCCCTCCAAAACCCTAAAACTTTGATTTTTAGGGCACCAATCCCGCGAAAATAGTTTTTAGGGTTCTTGGTGTTCGTTGGGCTTCGTGACACGCGGCTGCCGATGGTGCCATGAGGCAGGAGGAATGCGCACGGCCCAGCCAGGAAGCAGCTCCACGATCGGCTGCGGCGGGGTGATTCCAAGCAAGTGTCTAGGTGCGTGATGTAACGACATTGCCCGATGTGCAGCGATTCGACAATCTTTCAACTGAGGATCGAGCAGTCGGGCAGGCAACGTCGGCGCAGGGATTTAGAACAGGGATTAAGCTTCTTTGCGTGGTGAGAGCACTTCTCAAGAAGATCAGGAGAAGAGTCTGATAGTGTTTTAATCTCGGGAACTCTCACTCAATAGGCCGCGCTTGGATCCTGTGATACTGAATAGGTTCTTAGTGAAGCCGAATCGACTGGAATACCTCTCGCAGTGGTGCTCAACAAGGCGGGTCTTGTTACTCAGGAGGTACCCGTTTATTTCTTTCTTTTCGTTTCTGCAAAGCTGATAGAAGGTTCATTTTTAGTTTTCAGGTGAAAGATATCTGAGTGGGGATATAAACCATACATATGCAGTGTAGAGACTGGTATGGGGCTTCATCTCCTCGAAGATAAAACATCAGACCAAGTGGAGTCGGAACCTGATACTAACTTCAATTGTCGCGTGTACAGGCACTAGACGAAGTTGACGATGAAGTCATTCGCGTAAATGAGGTGTCGTATTGAACTGGATCCGGACAACACACGATGCGGCACGTTTGTCTCTTGCATCTGCCATTTAGAGGGGCTATGCTGATACTCCAGGTTTCAGCTGTCCCAGCTTGTCAATGGTGACAAGTAACTCATTAGCATTGCTTTTCACTGAGGTATTTTTTGTCAGCTTCTGCTTATCCCGATTGAGCATAGCTGGATCAGCTGGACTCAGCTTTTACTACTCAGCTAGACAGGTAAAGTTGACTGACACTTTGCTTTTATTCTTTTCTATTGTCTAACAGTGAATTTGTGGTTAGGATCAAGGCCTGGATACAATAGCCGAAGGCTCAAGATATCAACGAAGTAAGGGCTATGCCTTCTTTCAAGTGCCGATTTAAATCCGTGACTATTTCCAAGGCAGGTTCCGAGCAAGTCATATCCGCGCTGGTGGCCTGCGGGAGTAAGCAGCAGCCACCAGAGCTTCAGCGGCGTTGTCAGGTTGATGTTGCTGTACAGGGTCATGTCTCTCCACTCTGGTCAGGGTGGTCGCAGAGCATTCGCTCGGCTTGGTCATGCTGATGATCTGGAAGCACAGGCTTGACAAAGTTGAGCGTGCTTTCGCTCTGGCACTGAAAGGCTCGGCTCAAAAGTATTCATCCAAGGAGCTGGAGGTGGTGACTGGGAACTTCGCTTCGAGCCTTGCCTTTGGAATGGCGGTCAAGCGAGCGCCTGGAGAACCGCAACCAGAGTGATGGCGGGTAAGCCACCACAACGTTTAACAGCAGCAGCAGCTGTTTGTGTTGTCACACTATAATTATAATGTGACAGCTTTTCGCTTTGTGAGCTCACAGTTCTTCCGGTTGTGTTGAAGGCTGTGGAGTAGGAGCTGGATGAGAGGAAGCATATGAGAAATTTGTTGCTTCACTAAGGAGGTTCGAAGCTTTTTCCATTTTCCTCTGTGCGAGTTCTAAACTTTGTGTTCTAAGGTTTTCTGCCTGTTCTAAAGTTTTGTGCCTACGTTTGTGAATTTACAGGGGCGTGCTCATGATCAATTCATAGTGTTTTTCATCTCCTGAGTACCTCTCGTCGAGAAAGAGAAAAATCTTACGAACTTAGACCGAGAACTTAGTGAAAGTTCGAGATCTTTATTCCCCGTCCAAATCCGAGCTTGCCATTTTCCTGCTGGTGCCTAAAAAAAAAGATCGAAGTGTGATTGTAGTTGCTTGATCAAGTACGAGATGGTATACTTCTAGGGTCTTAGAAGTTAGAAGGGTGTCTGGCCATGGGGATGCGAGCGTGGATCTCGTACCGTTACAAAGGCGTCTACTATCTTCTCTACAAGCAGTGGGGGCAGCTCGAGTACGTCGGCGAGCGTCTCGTAGCGCTGCTCGCGGATCATCCGGACCCGGAAGAGTGGAGGCGCCTGCTCGACAAGGCCGTCTTCATCCAGGTGATCTCTCTCCCCTCTCTCAACTTTCTTCCTCTCTCTGATCAGGCTCAAGCTCTCATCTTTCTTCCTCTCTTTGATCAGGCTCAAGCTCTCATCTTTCTTCCTCTCTCTGATCAGGCTCAAGCTTTCATCTTTTCTGCTTCCCGTCTAACTCTTGCTCGACAGTGCGGAGGTAAAGAGAGAAGCGAGCATCAACCCTCGGACGCGATCATCGACGCTGTCCGCGACTACACGCTTGGTGGTGATGACCGGCGCAAACGAGAATACCTGGAAGATATGGGGCGGATGCAGTATCACTCCATCAGGAGCGTGGGTGATGCTGTGATAGCGACCATGGCTGCCATTCTTGACGACCCGGTCCAGTTCCGGGCCTTCATCCGGAACGAGGCCGAGAAGAAACTGGGAGGAGGAAACGGATGGGCGTTCCTGTGCCGGAACATCGAGTCCCACGAGCGACTCTGGTTTCGCTTGCTCGAGCTCGGCGTGTTCGTGTCAAATCGAGAGCCCGTGATGGAGCAGCCGGAGCTTGATCTCATGATGGAGTACGTCTACATCATCGACTTGGATGCCGGGACTTTCTCGGTCAGCTCCTGCCATGTTCTAAACTCGGGTACCTGGAAGGTAAGCTTTTTTGGATTCACTTTGGAAGCCTCCATTGTTTGTTGTCGTGTCATTGTGTAGATGGGGGAGATCCCCAAGAACTGGCTGCGACGTCTCCAGATTCCAGAGCCCTGGATCGAGCTGGCCATTGCGTACTCGCCCGCTGTCAAGAGGATCGTCCTGGAGAGGCTCAACTGCGGTGAGAACTGGCTGTTTCGCATGGTGGTCGACAAGCTCAGCGCTCCATACCAGAGCTTCGACGAGTGTCTCAACATCCTGCAGCTCATCCAGAACTTTTTGTTCGTCGAGGACGATGATCATGGTGAAACTGCGTATGCCAAGATCAGGAAGAGCCAGGTGCATCTACCGTGGGAGGAGGAGGTAAGTTACTCTCGAAAAGTGCGTTCTACAGACTCTTTGTTTTCTTTTAGGCACCACAAGATGACGAGGAGGACGAGGAGGACGACGAGGACGACGAGGAAGATGAAGAGGGAAGGTGCCGCATAAGGGATGATGGGCAGTTTGTATTGCGCACGGTTTTAGCGGTCCTTTCTATGTGCCAAGTTAGGGAACTCTTCTCGTGAAAACTTGTTCATCATTGTTATCAGTCAGCCGCTCCTTCCAGCTTTTAAATTGGGATCGCTGTTCGACAAGGTGGATCTCGAACATTTTGTGCTGCAGCTGCTGCATTCGAGATTCTCATGTTGTTTTTCTTTGTCTTGTTTTAAATGTGGCGTCTTCTAAGGCAGTAGTAACCCGCGAAGATGACGAGAAGAGTTCCACTGCTGCTGCTTGTACAAAACTACGAAGTTCATCGCTGCTGCTCCACGCTGCAAAACGTCCTTCCCTGCTCGGAGCTCAACTATCTGAGTGTCGAAACTAGAAGGCTATACTGGCTAATCAGGAGCGATACTAACTATTTTGGCTGGGAAATCAGGAGCGATCTCTGCTTTCCCTCCTCGGCCCTCGCAGTCTCTTGGTAAGAACCGCTGCGATTGGCTCCAGCTGTTCCACGATTGCGATGTCATGGTACAGGTGTTCACGTTTTCTTCTCTTTCCGAGAATTCTCTCCGGCTTGAAACTAAGAAACTCATGCCTTCCAGACGCAGAGAAATCTTGTCAAGCTATTATGCCCATGGTTCAATGCATCAAAAGCAGAAGCGTATTGCCTTATAAAGGGCATTTCATTCCAACCTTTCACACCTGTAGTACCTCGGCGTCCAGTTGATCTCAAAAGGCAGCTCTTCAGCAGGATCATCCATCGCAATGCACGAGCAGAACCTGCTCCTTGGACGGCAAATTGTCAAGCGAGTAGTTGAGGCGGTCCGCGTACCAAAATTTGATCGCAGTACGGGTTCCTACTGGCGCCACCACGTTTGCAAGCTCAGGCATCGTAGCAGCTGCTCTCTCCTTAATCCCAGAAGATCGTCCTCGTTCTCTTCGTCTGCAGCATCTTCCTCTTTAGGAGCAGCTTCCGCAGTCTCTTTTGTCAGTGATTTCTTTCCTTGTCTTTCCTCGAGGTTACCTGTGAGCCGTTCTAGATCCTGTAGGAGACGCTGAATTGCAGCTCGCGATTCCTCCAATTGTATTCTGCTCTCGCTGTTCTTGACGCCAGATGGCTGTTGTCTTGCAGGGATCATGGGACAATGATGCCTGATGAGACTGTCTGCTAGGTGGCCTCCAGCCATTGCCGCATGAGTGTACATAGAGATGAGGTTGTTGGTGATGTAAAGCATCTTTGTGCTTGGTCAATAGTTTTTCCTTTCAGTTTTTTATATAAGGTGTATTGGGTTTTAAGATCTTGCATTTCCACACTGCCATCCCAATCTACGTGAAACTTGCAAGAAAAACATCCATGAAAGTTCGGTCTAGTCCAGGACACTGCCAAAGATCTCGATTTCTGTATACTAAAGAGTCTTCTAAGGTTTTACAAGGGTAGTGTGAAACAGGCAGTGGTACGTCCGCAAGTGTCTCGTAGTGCTGCTTGTAGCCTTCCAGTGAGCTTACTGATGACTGGCACAAACGTGCATTCCTGGAAGATATATGGGGCGTGAGAAGTATCATGAGATTATGTTTTTGTGCGTGGGTTCTACTGTGCTAACGAGGATGGGTGCCATGGACCTGGTCCAATTCTGGGCCTTCAACCGGAACAAGGCCAAGGAGAAAATGGGAGGAAACAAGTGGCCTCTTTCTCCATAAACCAAGGCTCTTTGGCTAAACAGTTTGTCAAACAATTTAAGGAGAGTTATTTACCTTTGGAGCTCGTACCTGCGGTAAATATATCTAATTTCTTTTTATGGCATGGCTGGAACACATTGAAATATGTTGTTATTTTATAAGTAGTAAAAAATAATGACTCAAAAGATGATCTTTTAGGCAATATAAAAGGAAAGGATTACACTTTTTTTTCAATTAGTTAAAAATCTTAATTAAACATCTTTGAGTTTATATAATATTGAGTTGGGTGAATTTTTTGAAAGTTTAAATTTAAAAATTTATATTTAATATATTATATTCATTATTTTAAAACAAGAAACAATAGATCTTAATCCCACCGAACACATAAGGAATTTTAGAGGTTAATTTATTCACTTTCAAATATGAATCTAGATGTGAAGTTTGGTTGTCCACCTTAATTACTATAAAGTGGTGAAAAATTAATTCTATGATATAGAGGGAAAAGACATCAATAAAAGTGCTTTTTTATTCCAATTATCTTAAAATACTTAAAGTTAAACATTCTTAGGTTTGAGTGATACTTAATTGGTTGTTCAAGAGTACATATGTGATTGTTTGAATTTGGCAAAGTTGAACATAAGACAAACTCAAGAATGAGACAATTGGCAAATTAATATTATTAAATTGTTAATTGTCCCTATAGTGTTGTGGGCTTTAGACAATTTTTAAGGGATTTTATTTACACTTTAGACTTGTTAGCTAGTTTAAAATTTTATTCAACATTCCATGTAAGCAAGTTTAAAGTGTGTTTGCATTTTAATGATATCAGTCTATCATTCAAATGTTGAAAAGGTTAGTCCAAAACCAATATTCTTACTCAAAAGTTGGTGAAAACATGTCATAAGACAACTTTTATTCCATGGATGATGTTATATAGAAAACCAACTTGGTGTCACAATCACCTCAAAATAATGAACACTACCCTTAAAAACCATCTAAATTATTGTTTTTTTTTTGCCCTGCATTGGTCATTGCTTCTATTTCTAAGACCCCTCATGGATTATGAACTACTCTATTAGCTTACCATCACAGATCACTTGAACTCTTTGTCCATGCTTGGATGTTTTAAAAATCCTATCTCAACCATTACTCACTGCCATTACCCTCATCTAACTGGTATAGAAAAAGTGGATGAGGACCTTCCAAGACCTTCCCATTTCACCTTGGAAATCATTGACAGTAGCGTATCTTGCTATTTCGTCTTGTACGGGGATTGCATGCTTCCTGCACAGCTGCAAGTACAGTGCGAAATCCTTTTCTTGTAAAGTTCTTGTGCTGACACCCCTACACTGAGCCAAGAAAACTAGTATCTCACCAGGAAAAAGAAACACATTGAACATCCCTCACCATAAGAAAGAAAATGTCGGCAAAATAAACAAGAACATGTGCTTTCAGATTGTCAAGCTTTTGGAGCCCGAATTTCCTTCATGAGGCCAAGTGTACCAATGAAATCCCTAGTTACTGTACTATACAAGTATCAAATGCTCCTCCCAAAGCGTAGAGGTGCCACGCTCAGCGAGCGGATCATTGGTCTGCGCAAGTTCATGTTTTCGTCGGAGCGGCTCCATCGGTTTTAGTATCAAAACGAAGGAAAGATATCAGGCTGAGAAGACTGACATAGCTTCTTCAGACCAGTTGGCAAATCCAGGATTCCTCAAGGCTTGCTCCGCTCTAGCGGCCAGAGAAGAAGAGATTCATCAAAGCTCTGGAACAAGGCATGAGAATCCACTCTCAAACGCAAAAGGAGGAACCCTAAAATTCATAGAAAAGATTCCAGACGGTGGCGCTTCACGGACGAACTGCCCGTTGCGTGAAGTCAGCCGAGCGCGCCCTGCCTCCATCCAACTGCTAGCGTAATGGATTTGGCTGCGCCATGGATTCATAATCGCGCGCTGGGCGCCACCGCTGAGCAGGAGGGCGGCAACCTTCTCTTCGTACATTCGATCGGGAGCGATCGATGGCAATGGCGTCTTTCGCGTTGCTTCTCCTCCTCCTCCTCGCAATCTCTTGCCGCGCAGTGGATCAGGAGTCGTCACCGCGGGCGCAAGCTCTGGGAAATTCCACTTCCACCTCACTGCGATTGGGATACTACGGATCCAGCTGCCCCAATGCCGAGACCATCGTGCGCCAGACGCTCATGACGCTCCTCATGCAAGATCCCACCGCTGGAGCGGCATTGCTTCGCCTCGCCTTCCACGATTGCGATGTCATGGTATGGATTCTTTCCTTACAGGTGTTCTTGGATCATCTAGACGATTCTTCTGTGCTTTCCAGGGCTGCGATGCATCGATCATCTTGGATTCCACTGCACAGTTTCAGAGCGAGCTGGAATCTCCCAAGAACTTTGGCATTCGTCGCGTGGATTTCATCGATAGGATCAAGGCGTCGTTGGAGGGGAGCTGCCCGCGCACTGTCTCTTGCGCTGACATCATCGCTCTAGCTGCTCGAGACTCCATCTTGCTGGTAAGAAGATCTTTCCTTTCCTCTCTTTTCTTTGTTTGCCTTAGCGAGAATTTGCAGGCTGGAGGACCAAACATTCCTGTTCTAACGGGTCGCAAAGATAGCACGAGAGCGGACCTCGCTACCGCTAATCGCAAGCTTGCCACTGCCACTTCTTCCGTGGAGGAAATTCTCCAAGACTTCGCGTCCATGGGAATTAACCCGCAAGAGGCTGTGTCTCTTCTCGGTGAGTGTGTTCTCCCATAGTTTCCTTGGTCTTAGTCTCTAGTTTCTTTCGATCGATCGAGCGGCTCTTCCTTCTCTTTGGCTGATATACTTGGTGATATACTTGGTTCCAGGAGCTCACACTCTTGGAGTTGGGCACTGCTTGAGCGTTGTCAACCGGCTCTATCCAAGCGTTGATACCAAGATGGATCTCATGTACTCGATGGCGTTGCGAGTGTTGTGCCCGAGTCCAAAGTTCTACCTCAACATCACGGCCATCCCAAACGATTCAACCATGTTTAGATTCGACAACATGTTCTTCAAGGACGCTGCCTCGCGGCGGGTGCTCTTCGCGCTTGATGCCGCTGTCCAGAGCGATCCCAGGACCTCGATCTACACTTCCAAGTTTGCTCAGAACCAGGGATTGTTCTTCGACACATTCTCGCGAGCGTTTGTCAAGCTCACCAGCGTCGTCAACTCGGAAGCCACGCAGGTTCGATCGAATTGCCGCGCGATCAACTCGTAGGCCTAGAGATTGATACGAGTGCTTCGATTTTTTTTTATACACGCAAATATCTCATGAAGTTGTGTGATCATGAAACCTCTCGTAAAGTCCAAATCTCAAGAGCTTTGCGAGGTTGACGAGCTCGCGACCTTGATTAGATCCTGTGGAGTTCTTTGTGATGTGTCGAGAGCCCGGGACGCTCACTCTCGCGTCGCTGCGAGCCAGCATTCGCAGAACAGGTATCTCTCCAATCTCATCGTCGAATTGTATGGAAAGTGTGGAGCGATCGATGAAGCTCGATCGGTGTTTGATTCCATTCGCCGCCCCAATTCCTTCTCGTGGGGTATCATGCTGTCCGCCTACGTTGATAGCGGCAGCCTCGATCAGGCCAGAAACTTCTTCGATCGAATCCCTTGGAAGAATTCGGTGTGCTGGAATTCGATGATCGCCGCGTATGCTCGTCTTGGATCTATCGAGGAAACGCAGAGATTGTTCGATCAAATGCCCGTCAAGGGCATGGTATCATGGACGACTTTGATATCCCTCTATGCCCAAAAAGGAGATCTCACGAAAGCAAAGCTCTTATTTGATGGGCTCGTAGATCCAGATCCAATTGCTTGGAACACAATCATCCAGGCATTTGGAACAAATGGTTTAGTCAGCGAAGCAAAGGATTATTTCGATAGAATGCCACAGAGAGATTTGCGTGCGTGGACGTCGATGCTCTCGGCATATGCCTTAAGCGGGCATCTTGACGAGGCAAAAGTAGTTTTTGATAGAATGCCCGACCGCGACGTGGTGACCTGGACGGCCATGGTCTCGGCATATGCCCAGGCAGGGCATATTAGCGAGGCGTTGAGAATCTTTGACGAATCTCCCGAGTTTACCATAGTGTCGTACAATGCGGTACTTACAATGCATGCACAGCATGGTAACGTGAATGAGGCGAAGCGTCTGTTTGACGAAATGGCCACGCACGACGTTTTCTCGTGGAACGCGATGCTAATGGCATATGCCCAAGCCGGGCATATGCGGGAATCGGAGAGCCTATTCCGGCAAATGCCCATGCGCGACATTGCCTCGTGGAGCTTGATGCTGGGCGCATATGCCGGCGATGGTGTCATTGACGCCGCTAGGGCCACGCTGGACGCCATGCCGGAATTCAATGTGGTCAGCGGGAACACCATGATTGGCGCGTACGGACGGTACGGAGAGACCAACGCGGCATCACGACTTTTCGACTCGATGAACGAAAGAGATATTCTTTCCTGGAATGCGCTCTTGACGGCATTTGCCCAGGGCGGCCATCTGGAAGATGCCAAGTCGCGGTTTGACTTGATGCCGGAGTGGAATCTCGCATCTTGGACGACGCTGGTCACCGCATATTCCGAGAAGGGTCAACTGGAGCAGGCCAGGCTGGTGTTCGATTCCATGCCCGAGCACGACATCGTGTCGTGTACGTCCCTCATCGCAGCGTACGGACTCCAAGGACACGTGCACGAATCCGAGCAGGTGTTTGGACGCATGCCCTTACAAAATGCCGCCACGTGCACGGCTATGGTTGCGTCCTACGGCCACGGGGGGCATCTGGACCGCGCGAAGGAAGCTTTCGACGGCATCCGCGAGCGCGACGTGGTGGCCTGGAACGCGATCATAGCAGCATATTCACAGAATCTTCACCTCAAACAAGCCGAGGCGACCTTTGCGGTGCTACCATGGCGGGACATGGTGACGTGGAACACCATGGTCGCGGCATATGCCCAGAACGGGCATCTCCTCGCGGCAAAGCTCACTTTTGAGAGGATGCCAAGGCGGGACGCCACGTCGTGGTGTACCATGGTCGCGGCATATTCCAGATTCGCGGGGAGATCCATTGCCACCCAGGCCTTCAGGAGCATGGAAATGGAGGGAATCGAGCTGAATCCCGCGGCATTTTCAAAGATTCTCGCCGGATGCAGCCATGCCGGCCTCGTATCCGAGAGCTTGTCCTACTTTTCCTCCATGGGCGAGAACTATGAAATGGTGGCGTCCAAAGAACACTATTGCAGCCTGGTTGACGCTCTCGGGAGATCCGGCAAGCTTGGAGAGGCGAGAGATTTGATAGACAACATGCCATTCATCGCCGACGTTGTGGTTTGTGGATCACTCCTCGCATCTTGCGAGAGAAGCTCGAATCTAAATGTTGGTCGAGATATCGCCAAGAACATCCTCTCGATCGATCCACGAAATGGGAGCTCGTGTGTAGCTCTAGCAAACACCATTGCTCGAAGACCCTTAAACCTAGAGCAAGCGATTTAAACGGGACTTTTAGGGCATACGTCAGCAAAAAGCCCTAAAGGTCATTAATCGCGTTTACTTTCTCCTTCCATTTGCCCTCATCTCTTTCTTTCGTCTTTGCTTTGTCCGTTTTCTCCTGGTTTACATTCTTTCCGAGGCTGTGCTGCTGCGATGGCGCTAGCGATGCCGATGCCGATGGCGAGCCGCGCGCCATAGCCGCGGTTCTTCCAGGCTCATCGGCTCATCGCCAATTGGCCACAAATCTTTCGGCCGGAGGCGGAATTCGGGGTCGCGCGATCGCGAGGGCGAGGGTTTTGTTGCGTGGATCTTGCGCGATCAGATCGCATTTCTAGGTATGTGTCACTGCCGGAGCAGCCGGATTGCATGGCGAAATTGAGATCTCGATTTTTAGGGCAACTCTTTCTTTGTGAGCTTGCGTCTCGCGGAATCCATTGCCGATTGACTCTTTCTGGGAACGTTCATCGTTTGTGTGGTCTTTTCTTTTGTCCTTGATTTTACTCTCGTGTCTTTCTTTTCTTTTTTCAACTCTTTCTGTGAGCACTGTGGTTTCTGGGATTTGAGATCACATCTTGTCAATCTAGAGTTTTTTCGATACTTTGTTCTCGTGGTTTTCTTGCTGGTTGTCGTTACACCTCTAAAATGCCTTGAGAGCTTTCTTTCAAACTAAGTTTCTCTGTGTTTTCCAGCTCAGATTCTCTCCTTTTGTCAATCTTAGATTGTTTGGACTCTGTTCTAGCGGTTTTCTTGTGCTGTGCCTTGAGGAGAAGGGACCAAACTAAGTTTCTCTTTTCGTGTTTTCCAGCCCTAGCCTTGGCACGCGGGGATGGTCTGCCGGAGCCTGTCAAGAGCTTGCAGAATCATCAAGCGGCAGTGTGGAATGGTGAAGTCCGTCATGCTCTCGGACCGTCTGACCTTCGGCTCCTCGAGCAGCACCAGCAGTAGCAGCAGCACAACCAGGTACAAACCAGTTAGATCAAAGAAGCAAGCAAATGGTGGCGGCGGCGGCGTAAACAGCCACCACCACCAATCATCGCCACCTTGCGACCGCTGCTCCACCGCCGCCATCGACATCCTCATCCTCTTGGTGGCTCTCGCCGCCTGCGCCTTCCTCTTCACGCCATACTTCAAGCTGGTGTGCAACGAGATCATCGAGATCCTCCCGGCAACGTTCCTCTTCATCGGCGAGGTCGTGTACGAGGCTCCCGTCGCCTACGCGCTGGCGGCGGTGCTCACCTCGGCGTCGGTGATCGGGATGTGGGAGCTGTACCAGTTTAAGTCGAGGAAGTGCGGCAACCCGTCGTGCAAGGGGCTGAAAAACGCCATGGAGTGCGACATCCAGCTCGAGACGGAGGAGTGCGTCAAGAGCTCGCCGCCGACCAACGCTGTGCTGCTGGACAAGGGGCTGCAGCTGGCGCAGGATCAAAAGGAGCTGGAGGCGGAGCTCAAGAGGATGGCTCCTCCAAACGGGCGGGCGGTGCTGGTTTTTCGAGCTCGGTGTGGCTGCCCCGCCGCCAGATTCGAGGTGTGGGGATCCAAGCGGCCCCGCCGCTCCAAGAAGTGAGCAAGATCACTCCGGGGAGCCACGAAAAAGCAGCAACAGGAAGAAGGAAGAACAAAAAGAACGAGCGTCTCTCTCGTCACTCTCTCGTCTCGTTGCATTTCACGGCCCTGGGAAATGTTTTCCAGGGTGTTTATATTAATAAATCCGCGAAATAAAAGGCTGACTAACCCATGGTTAATGGATTAAGCAAAAAGTTAACAAGATTAACTGGCGCCTTCATGCCGCTCCACGTGGCGTGATGCTTGCCGTTGGATACAAAAACCCTAGAAGCCGTGGCACTGACTCTCAAAAATTGCAATGCGAGGAAATGGAAATCTTTGGTGCTAGTGTAGCGTAATGCGCTCCGGGAAGCTGGTTTTAATGGTGGCGATAGCGACGTGACATGGATATAAATGGAAAGCTCTCTGAGAATGGACGGCTTCGATGCGCGGGTCGCGTAAACAGGGGCTTTCTCGAAACGGTAAGAGCTTCAATTTTTTAATGAATATGGAAAGTTTTTCTTTTCTCTCCCTGTGTGTGAAAGAGAGACAGAGAGCCGGAGATGGAGCCTCCCCTGCTTTGCACCGCCAGCATCTTCGCCGGAGGATAAATAGTTCGCGTGCAAGGATCCGTCGCCTCAGTGTCTGTTGAATCGTGTGTTTAGCTATTTGCTGCTTGTTTTCTTCTTTCTTGTTTGGTGTTCTTCTTCCTTCTTGTTGATTGAAACGAAGATCTGCTTCTTCTTCCCTCTTGTCGAAACGAAGATCTTCTTCTTCTTCTTCTCCTTCTCCTTCTTCTTCTTCTTCTTCTTCTTCTGTTCTTCTTCTGGATCTGCGAACTATGGTTCTTCTCGATCAGACTTCTTTCGCTTGAGCACTTGTTCTCGTTGGGGGCCGCCTTGACTTGTAAGAACTCCGTTCTTGGTTTGATCCATCCATCCAGACACGGACCTCTGGCTTCTGTCTTGTGTTTGGGAATAAAGGAACCTAGGAGGGCCGGGTTTGCGAACTTCCTGGGTGGTGATATGCTCCGCTGAGCTCGAGCAGTGTAATTATCACTTGCTTGCACCGCCGGAAGAAATGTGATCCTAGGTTCCCTTGTTTCCAAATTCAAGGCCGGTGCTGCTGCTGCTGCTACTGATCGTGTCGTGTCTTCTTCCTTCTCTCTCTCGAAAACGTCTAACTCTGCCTGCTCGCTCGTGAATTCTCTTGTCCTTTGCCTTTCGGGAGCTTGTTGGAGCTCGGATCTGCAATCCTCCACCATTTGTTCTCTTAATTCGGAGTCGAGTTTCTCCCAGTTTTTGCAGGGTGGAGTCACACTGACAGTGAGATTTTGATCAGCAGCTGGCGGTGGAAAAATGCGTCTGCCACTCTCCCTCGGAACTGAGAGTGAACTGGCGCAATGCACACCGCAAGTTCTCTGGAGCCGACACCGCCCCAAGTTTCAAGCCACGCATTGGTGGTTGCTTTTGCAGGACGAACCTTTTACCGGGTATCATGAAAAGCTTCTCCTTGTGGCCCGCGTCTCTTGGGGGACCAGAGAGCACTATCTCTGCTGCTTAGCACTCGATCTACTGTTGCAGCTAGCTTAGCAAAGTAGTAACTTCAGTGGAATAAAACAGTGAGAACCGCTCCAAACGCTCCAAAGCCGGGAGCTGGACGGGAATGCTCAGTGTGACGATCATAATTTAGAAATGGATCTTGTTACCTGTTTGTTGCTTCAAGCAAAGCATTGCTTTCCCTTTAACAGTTGGCAAAGTCTCTCCGGCTGCGCAATGCTTAAATGAGTATAGCTCCACTTACTTCTGTATGTCGCTTTTCCTTCCCTGGGGAAATGCCAGCAGCAAGAAGCCGGCATGCATGTCCCATAACTTCGTGGACCCGAATGGAGAAAGAGACATTGCTCTCCACAACAAACCTGTAAGGACGTAACAAGCATGGCGTTAGAGACAAATTAAACCACGCTATCATTCTAATAGTGGCCATAGCCAAAAGGACAGAAAAGAGAATACAAGACGCTCACGCGAAGGACGCCAACCAGCCAGGCAGCCTTAGATCGCACAAGACGACACAAGACCATTATAGAGAACATACACACACAGCTCTCGGCAGGCAATCACAATGAAAACAACCAGCACGTACCAGGAGAGCTCGTACGGCCTTGAGAGGATTCTTGCAGTGAATTTTTCTACGTCAGCACGCAGAAGGGAGACAAGCCACAGCTTTTAGAGACCTTCACACTATCACTCGCTTGTGCTATGGCCTGGGAACAGGCCATCACTTTGTCACAGCACAAGAGAGCTTTGAGCTTAAGTTTGTGACGCGAAATGCTTTTATATAAGCTAGCTACCTACAAACCTTGGCAGGAAACTCGTAGAGGTGGCACGTCAGTACAAGCCACTTTCGCATGATCAGGAAGCCCAAAGTAGGCCTGCAGATCAGGTGTTACAGTTGACGAATCATTTTTGCAAGGAACACGACCCTCACATACCTCTAGCAAAAGCCCTGATGTTACTGTCCACGAAGATAGATACATTCACCCGAGTGCTTGTCTGCTTCTCTCTTTCCTAGGCCAGCGTTGCTTTCTTTCCCTTGGAATCCTATCAACCAGAACGTCAAGACGATGAAAAACAAAACACGTAAGAGCAACGGACCTTAGATGACGATCTGCCGCTTGTAAATGTACTGTATATGCTGGCGAATCGCTTCCTTTCTGCCTCCTGTAGCGGGATGGCCCGCGCAAGTGCTGACTTGAGCATTTCCATCGTTATTACAGGGCGCTGGTTGTGTTTTTCTCTTGGCCTTTCAATTGCCGAATGGACTGCTTCTAGTTCTGCGTCTGAGAGAACAGCTTTCAGATCTGCTCCACTGAAACCCTCTGAGAAACGCGATAAGTACTGCAGGTCAATGTCATCTTCCATTGAAAGCTGTTTAAAAGGAAATCAAGTTAAGCCTGCCAAGAGAAAGAAAACAAAAAGAAAGCGTACGTACATGTCGGGAGAGTACACGTAGGATGTCAAGCCTCTCGGCCTGTGAAGGAAAATCGCAAAACAAAAGATGGTCGAGTCGCCCAGGTCGAAGCAGCGCCGCATCAATCAGATCAGGACGGCTACAAGAGAAAGAACGATTAGTGCTACACAAACAACTCTCATAAGAGGCTGACTGACTTGGTAGCAGCGAACGTAAAAACACCCGTTAAAGCTGAGACCCCGTCAAGCTCAGCTAGAAGCTGCATGCTACAGTTATTAATGCAATGGCTTAAAAGTTCGTGTACCTGGTTCACAACCCGATCTGTAACACCGGTATTGTCGTGACCACGCTTGGGAGCAATAGCGTCGAACTCGTCAAAGAACAGGATGCAAGGAGCAGCCGCAGCTGCTCTCGCGAAAACGTCACGAACCTGGATGGACAAGGAACAAAGGTCTAGCCCAAAATATTTTCAAAGAGCATACCGCCTTTTCAGAAGCACCAATGTATTTGTCAAGAAGCTCTGGACCTTTCACTGGAATAAAACGGAGGGAGCACGCCGCAGCAGCTGCCGCAACAACATGCGTTTTTCCGCATCCAGGAGGACCGTATAGAAGAACGCCAGTACGCAACCGCAAAGGTGCACTAGCAAAAAGCTTTGGGTACCTCACAGGTAGTTCCAACAGCTGCAAATATACGAGTCTAGTGAGGCAGATGATATCCAAATCAACGTTAATAGTACCTCTCTAATCACACGGCAAACTTCTTGCAGGCCACCTACATCATCCCATCCCAGTATCGGTCCAGTTTTCCCCGCCTTGGCAACTCCTTTGAGTGCTGCCGGAACAAGGCCTTGAAGTGCGTCGTTCAGGTCGCTGTCTGTCAAGTGAAAATTGCGGCCCGTTTCCGTCTCCGCCTTTTTTGCGAGATATCGGGCAGATGAAGCATGCAAAGCTCTGTCCACCATAATTTCCTGATTCCATGAGTAATCAGCACCTAGTACAGTATGAGCTAAACCACATTACCAGATCATTTGCATCGTATCCATCACATTTGGCAGCCACTCTACTCGTTATAGTTTTTGGACACTCAAAACCTCGGCTTGCGATAATTTGCTCGAGAATGCCTTCTCGCTCACGAATACCAGGGGGTTCTAGCTCAACGCTAAAATCAAATCGTCCTGCATTATCAGTGTCCAAAGTGAACGTGTTTAGCCTTGGAAGGTAGAATACCTGACGAGCGCAGAGAAAGTGGAAGAGATTTTGGTCCACTTGCAGTTGCAAGAAACGCGACAGAAGCCGTTCTCTGTGGAACAGAAAAAAGAGCACGTAAAACTTTAAAGTTGCCTGAACCTTTCACCTGAGCATTGTCCATCACATCTGAAAGGTACTCCGCGAGAGAAGTGGCTGACATATCAACTCCTCCTTCTTCATGAATCGAGAAAAGAGCGTCCAGGTCATCGAGCACCACCAAAGAAGGCGCATGCTGAATGGCTCCCAGAACTGCTTCCTTCAGACGGCGTTTTGTTGGACTTTCTGCTTCACCAACAAGCTCAGCACATTTCAGAATCACCCTATGTCAAGCAAATCCATTGCGTTAGAAAACACGTAATGGGGAAAGACATAATAACAAACCGATGCGCTTGTATTTGTTTGTTTTCACCGAGCTCCCGTGCCAGAGACAAAGCTAGCTGAGTTTTTCCACACGCCTGCAAACACAACGGCGTCATTCCACAAAGGGTAATATTTCTGTCTCCTTACTGCTGGTCCATACAGAAGAATACCAACAGGTACCGCAACTTCCATGTCTCGTAGCTTTTGCAGACTAGTTGGAGTTAACAGGAGGGTAAGTCCTGAAAAAAAAATTGTAAGAAAAACAATCAAGCAAGAACAGGAACACGTACGCTGTAAAGCTTCGTCAGCGCTTCCTTTAACCCAGACTGATTTGAAAGAAGGCATATCGACGTCACGGTCCTCCTTACTAATCGTGAACAAATACTGGAGACGCTCAATCCGTAAATCCAAGACAGGCTTCTCGTCGTCTAGTATGCGGGCGTCGAGTACAAGCATATTGTTGTCCATCTGCCCTCCGCACTGTAGGCTCAACAAAAAAATCGATTCTTTTTTCTGTCTGTTGGCAGGCGCTTCCGAAAGCGCTATCAAGGATGTTGCCGGCCAGGAAGTACCATCATTACCGCCGAAAGCGTTGTGCAACGTCCTTCGTTGGGCTTTTATCCAAGCTCTAATCAAGGTAAGCTTATCGTCCACTGTCTCGGAAGAAATCACTTGCTTGAGCTGCTTCCCATCTGTTTGATTTTCTTCTGAGTGAAACATAACCGGAGTTACGCGAACACTCGTTGCTTGCAGCAGATTAGTTTGGTGAAAGGATTGAAGACACAACCCTGCAGAAAAAAAAGCGAATATAAAAGCTGAAATTGAATATAAAAGCTATACCTCCGTGGAGCTGAACACCCAAATACTGCCGCAAAGGCGCTGAGACCACAGCATGGCCATCGGTGGCTCCGCTCCAATAAATCACACGAACAGCTGCCGATCTAGTTACCTTTTTCTGCTCATCAGTCGTTTCTTCATTCGGAAAGGACTGGCTTGTTCTCACCAGCACCCACTGTCCATTTGCCACGGTGACTCGTTCCGCTGTACTTGAATTTACGTAAACCGCAGCGGTAGGAATAACTGCGAGCTCTTTGCCTCCGATATTGCAAACTTGATGTAGTGACTCGTCAATATCCTGGATTCGCAGCCAGATACTTTTTCCAAATTGCGGGCCTTGCTTGATGTTCTGTTGGCGCTTCTTGATAGACACAACTAGTTCCGTCCCTCGCGTGAGTCTTACCTGAAAAGGATTGCCATGAGGACGAGTCTATGGTTCACACCAGAATAAATCTACACACTCACCACTGACCTTGGAGTGATGGATTTTGCAAGCAACACAAGTACCCCTTGTCCTGGAACTGACACAGGAAACTGGCGTCCCTCCTGTAGCACTCCAACCTGGAATAAGAAAACTTAGAAGCAACATAGAAGGACAAAAAAATAGACCGAGAAGACTATATGTTCGAACTGGATACCTCGTTTAAGATATGAGTCTCAAGGTAGTCAGCGTGGAGCTCCAAAATCTCCGAATCGTCCTCCGTCGCTGGCTCCACTAGAACAGTCTGTGCTTGTGGTAAATCGATACGAACACGAACTGTGACCTTCGCTCGATCAGGTAGCCCCAGGCATTGCGCTAGACTCTCCGCAACCTTCCTTCATCAAAGCTTGTGCTAAGAAAGAAAGATCACCCCCAGGAACTCCACGAACATACCTCGATGAAAATGGAATTGGAGGTGGCGCCGCTCCAAGCCACGAACCAGGGAACCAATGCGGCTCCATCGCCTGCCGCTGGACGCGAAATCTTCAATTCCAGCACCAGGAGGGAAGTGAAATGCGCGTCGCCTTGCTGGAGAAGGTAAATTACATGCATCGGGAGCGCAACGAAGCCGACATCGCTGCTGGCAACGCGCCTCACCTCCACCTCCATCCCCGAAAAACCCTAATTTCTGGAGCGCATATTAGCGAGGGAAATATAGGGGCTGGAGCTATCACTGGATTGGAATGCCGCCCTGGCTCTCCTCGTCCCTCGATCGATCTCTCTCACCCCTGCGCAGGAGCTCAGCAGCGACCCCCAGGACGTGGCATCCGGCTTGAATGGCATCTTGCTAATGATCTCCTCCGCATCGAGTAATTCCCCCGCCCGGCCGAGAAGATCGATCAAGCAAGTGTAGTGCTCTCTCCGCGGCGCCGATCCATAGTCTGCAATCATCGACATGAAGCAGCGCAAGCCCTGTTCCAGCGATCCGGCATGATTGCAAGCCGAGAGAACGCTGAGGAAGATAATCTCGTCGGGAGCTAGAGCCTCCATGGCCATGGTACGGAAGAGTGCCATGGCGGATTCCATGAGGCCAGCGTTTGCGTAAGATCCAATCACACTGCCCCACGCCACCGGCTCCCGCGCCTCCATGCGCTCGAAAAAGATTCTCGCGCCATGGATATCCCGCGACAGGGCATATGCTTCCAGCATCGTGTTCCAAGATACCTGGCTGCGCTCTGGAATCTTTTCAAAAAAGAGCTTTGCTTTGTAACACTTCCTGTGGTGTACCAATACCGTGAGCATCACCGTACAGCACACGAGGTCGTGCTCTGGCATCAAACCGAAGATTCTCTCCGCCTCATCAAGATGCCCATTCGCGCCAAGTGTCGCCATCGCAATCGTCCAGCTGGCAACGTTTCTTCCAGGCATGGAGTCGAGAAACCAAAGCATCTCCTCTACCAAAGAACCCTCCGCGTACGCCGCTAGAAGAATATTCCAAGATGTTTGAGTCCAACACGGCATTCTATCAAACAGTGCCTTTGCGTCCCCAAGATGCCCATTGGCGGTATATACCTCCAGCATAACGTTCCACGACGACACGTCACTCTCCGGCATCCCGCTGAACATGGATTCCGCTTTCTCTACATTTCCAGCAGCGCCATATCCACCAACCATCGCATTCCACGTCACGCTATTCCACTCGGGCATCCGGTGAAATATCCCCTCGGCATCTTCGAGATTCCCAGCCTCGGCATATGCCTGCAGCAGCGCTGTCCATGACACAATGTTCTTGCTTGGCATCGTGTCAAAGATTCGTTTGGCATCGTCCAGATGCCCCACCTCGGCATACATGACCAACATTGTGGTCCGCGACACCACATTGTGTTGTGGGGATCGATCAAAGAGAGCATCGGCATTGTGGGAATCTAAGGCATCGGCATATGCTTGGATCATTGAGTTCCAAGTTATCAAATCTCGCATTGGCATCGAATCAAAGAGCCGCCTCGCCTCCGCTGTATATCCAGAACGGATATACGCAAGGATCATAGAGTTCCAGGTCACTACATTTGGATTCGGAGCCTTGTCGAAATATTCCTTAGCCTCGTTCGAACTACCAACTTGAGATAATGCGTTTATCATAATGTTCCACGCGACAGTGTTTTTCTCTGGCATCTGTCTAAACAGATTCTTGGCATCTTCAGTATGCCCAAAGGTGGCATACGCCGTGAGCATATCCGTCCACGACACAGCATCTCTCTCGGGCATCCGTGAGAACACGTCTTGGGCATCAAGAACATTTCCGTTTTGGACCCATGCATGCAGTAAAGCGTTCCAAGTCCGAATGTTTCTCTCAGGGCAAGAGCAGAACAAGTTTTCGGATTCGCCCAAGTGCCCAGTTCGGGCATATGCATTAAGCATTACGTTCCACGATGAAAGATTTCTCTCTGGCATTGCATCAAACAGTTCTCGCGTTTCCTGGAGCGAGCTGTTCTCCGCAACGGCTGTGAGGATCGCCGTCCACGTAACAGCATTGGGATTCGGCATTTGCTGGAAAAGCTTCTTGGCCTCGCTGAGATCCCCAATTCGGGCATATGCCGTGATCATGGTGTTCCATGACACGACCCCCGGATCAGCCCCAGCAGCATCAAAAAGGCGCCTCGCAGCTTCGATCTGGCCGCTTTTCGTGTAGCACGCGATCATAATACTCCAAGAGAAGGCATCGGGAGCGTGGATGCTATCAAAGACAGCGCGTGCTTCGCCCAATCTATCAAGCTTGCCATACATTTGGACGAGCAAGTTTGCAAGGTACCTGTTGTGCTCGAGAGCGGATGCTTTGATCTCCCTGTGGATTTGCTCTCCGGCCACAATGCAGGAGCAACATCGGAGGCGAGTGGCAAGATCAGCCACTGCGTCGGGCATTTAGCCAGCTCTTCGGTGATCATACTGGTGCCAAACAAGAATGTCTAGATGCCCAGCCTGGGCATTTTGCCTATCTCTATCCCATTAGGGTTTTCGTGTTAGCATGGCTGTGGTTCTCGCGCCGGATCTCTCCGTGTCGAAGCTCTGCCTAGGTTGGTGAGCCCGTTGGATTGATTCTCACGTATCTCGCGCGCTCCTGGCAGGAACCATGACATTTGGTGAGCAGAACAGCTATAGTGAATCCGCCAAGCTCTTGAGCATCGCTACGCAAGCTGGAATCAACTTCTTCGACACGGCAGAGATGTAAAAACCAGCATTTCTTCGCTTTCGATCGTCTCCTTTGCTCCTTGCTCGCAGGTACCCGGTGCCTCAAAGAGCTCAAACTCATGGAAAGAGTGAGGTCTACCTCGGTCGATGGATCAGAGAGAGTAACATTGCCAGGGACAAGATTGTGATAGCGACCAAGGTGAGCTCGATCTAGCAAAATTCTTTCATTTCATGGTTCTATATATTTTTTTTTAAGGTAGCTGGGCCTTCGGGACAAATGACTTGGATTCGTGGAGGACCACACTCTTTGGACAAGAATAATATCAAGGCGGCTATTGACACAAGGTTTTACTTCTCGTACCATTGTTCTTACTGGCATGGTTTTTGTTCCTTCGTGCAGCTTGCAGCGACTTTGCTTGGATCATATTGATCTCTATCAGATACATTGGCCTGATCGGTGAGTAAAACATTTTATGCTTGTGTGCTTTGCTTGAGAATGGGAGTTTTCTATAGCTATACACCGATGTTTGGAGAAGTTGATTACGATCCTTCACGCCGTATCAAAGCAGTTCCTGTGGACGAGCAGCTGCAAGCTTTGTCTGACGCTGTAGACGCTGGCAAGGTACAAATCCCTTTCGATTTGCGACTCAACAGACTAGTTGAACAGATAAGATACATTGGAGTTAGCAATGAAACTCCTTACGGTCTCATGGAATTCTGCCGGGCTTCTCGCGAGAACAGGCTGCCTCGAGTTTTCTCGATCCAAGTAAGTGGAGAAGAAGAAGTTTATATATGCCCAAGTGGAGGATTCTAACTATCTGGAACAGAATGCATATAGCCTCCTGTGTCGAACCTTTGATTATGGTCTCGCCGAATGCTGCCATCACGAAAGGTAAGAGCTTATCACCTTTGTAGACTGTAAACGGTGTTCTTCTTTGTTCTTTCAGCATAAACCTCCTGGCTTACAGTCCTTTGGCAATGGGTTTGCTAACTGCGAAATATCTTGACGATGGTGGAGGTCCGGCTGATGCTCGTTTAAATCTTTATAAAGGTCACTACGCAATCTTCTCTCTCTAACGTAGAAAAACACCCATAATACAGGACGCTACACCGAGGCAGAATGCCGGTATGATCTTGGAAAACCCAATCTGTTACCGGCTGTCAAGGTACGTACATTTCGGATTTTCTTATTATAAGATCCAAACTATCTCGTTTCAGGCATACGTAGAGATTTCTAAGAACTATGGCATCACCCCCGTGGAGCTTGCTATAGGTACCTACAACGCAAATCCATGCATTGCTTGAGCTCAAGAAAAACTTCTCCTTTGGTCAGGTTTTGTACTAAGGCATCCACTGGTTGCAAGTGCTGTGATTGGAGCTACGAAGGACTATCAGCTAATGGACATAGTAAAAGCAGCTGCTATCACACTAACAGATGAAATGGTGGAGGAGATAGATTCTGTTCACAGAAAATTCCCGAATCCAGCTCCGTAGAGAAACGAGAACTACGTCGACGTCTCCTTTGGCTGTAAGTTTTAGCATTTTCGATTTGCTCTCGTGTAGATCAAACTTTGGATTTGCACAGGGCAGGATTTTCGTTGTGACGCTTGCTTGGACGCTATGGCTGGTTCTCCCACTGCCAGAGGTGCTTGCATCCTCCCAAAGCTTTCATACCAGATGCCGGACGAAATCCAGCGTGTGCTCACGTCCGCTGGAAGTTTGGAGGCTTAGTTTCGCTGGATCACGTCAAGATTGGTGTTGATCGACACGAGCTCTCAGGCTATGGCGATCTTGCTCGGGGGCTGCAAGGATAAGCTCCATGGCGAATCCATGGCGCAGTATCACACTCCGGCCAGAGCTGATCGCATTGCAAATGCTTGGAAAATTTGGTGCTTAGAACTGATTCCGTCGTCCTGTGTTGGAATGGCAGTGCGAGTGAAGGCACCGAAGAACTCCATGAACTCGACATAGTCTAAGTCGTCCCATGTACAAAACGTGAAAGTCGGAAAGATTTTGTCATTTCAAAATTTGTTTCCCTCCAGTGAATCTGTGTTTAACAGAAGCTTCAAGATTCATCTCCATTTCAAAGGGCTATAAGCAGGCTCTTTGTATTCTTTTTTTTAAGTAGCATTCTTGATGATTTCTAATGGGGAGCATGCAATGCAGCTGTATCAAATACCTCACTGTTTGGGATGGAATGCAGAGCAACTAGATCAGTATAGTGACCTTCTCCCTTCATTTTTAGAGTTTGGGCCAGCAACGAGGCATTGTTCTAGTTGCTCGAATGGATGGTTCTGTTGGCATGGCTGTGGCTCTCACGTGCCGGATCTATTACTCTTGGCAGGATTCGATGAGCTAAAGTGAATCCATGATATCTAGCATTTCATTTCATTGTTACCAGGGATAGCGACCAAAGTGGCTTGCTTTGCTTGAGCTAGCAAAATTCTCTTCCATGTTTCCAAGTTTAGGTATTGATTCCATTGAGCAGAGGGCAGTCTCCGCACTTTATAGTTTTAAGTCGCCTGAGACAAAGTTAGTGAACTTAGTTTTATACTCTTATTTGATGTGGCTAAGAGAATATGTTTAAATATTCTGGGATATTTTACAATTTAAAAGTTGTTCTTCATTTAGATTAAATTTTATAATTTATTTCTACCCAAGATTAATCTTGTGTTTATAATTTATAAATAATTTTTATCATTTCTAGTAAATTAAATTTGTTATTAAATAATAAACACTACTATTAAGAAGAACCACATGGTTGTATAAATACATTAATTAACATATTGAAATTGAATTTGATCCATCTAATTTTTTTGGTTTACTTAAGCACCCAAGTCCTAAGGTTTTAGTGATAGTAACGTTGTTTTTAGAAGTTAAGTTTAATTTCTGCAACATGATATAACAAATATAATATAAACAACTTCTTTAGTTTTTATTTTATTGAAACATCATCCGAAAAGAAGAGACTGATAACTAAAAACACGGTAAGATAACAGCATTGTCACTAAA
This sequence comes from Selaginella moellendorffii, assembly GCF_000143415.4. NCBI lineage: Eukaryota > Viridiplantae > Streptophyta > Lycopodiopsida > Selaginellales > Selaginellaceae > Selaginella > Selaginella moellendorffii. The sequence continues at coordinate 314,509 of NW_003314391.1, read as the reverse complement.
TCTCGCCCTAGGTTTGCAATTCTGGTCTCTAGTCTTGCGCACTCTTGGCAGTGAGCAAAACAGTTTTAGTGAAGCACTTGACCGTTTTCTATCGTTTCTTTTTTTCTCAGTGTCTCAAACTCATGGAAACAGTGAAGTCCATGAATAATGTTACGAGAAACAACTCTGTCATTGCTCAATTGTCATACCAAGGTGAGCTTGCTGTGCTCTTTGTTTCGATGTAATTTAATGCTTTATGATATCGTTGTTCTTACTCGAGTCTCTGCTCGATCTGTAATTAAATTTTGTTTTCGTTCTTTGAATGAGAGTTTCTAGTGTGAAAGCAGTTCCTTGCCTGTCTACAGCGTCTTGCACTGTCTGACGCTGTAGACGGCTTAGAAGTACAAATTCTTTTCGATTTGCGACTCAAAAGAGTGAGGTACATTGGAGTTAGTAATAGAACTCCAGTCTCGTGATGTTCTTTCTAAAAGATCTCTAAAAATTTGGCATCACTTGCTATAGTTACTAAATGCAAATCCATGCATTGCTTTAGCTCAAGAAGTACTGCTCTTTTGGTCATAAAGATACAAAAGACTATCATAGCTGGTGTCACACGAGCAGAAGGAGATTGCTGTTTACAGAAAATTCCCAATTCCCTTTAGAGAAACGAGAACTATGTCGACGTCTCCTTTGGCTGTAACTTTAGCATTTTCTTGAAGATGTTTGCTCCTGGTATGTAGCATCGAAAATAAGTACTGGCGCTCTTCTGTAGATCGAACTTTGGATTTGCACAGGCAGGATGCAAATCCCAGGAGCACCTCTCGCAGTGGTAGAACCAGCCGTTTCCTTCGTCCAAGCAAGCGTCACAAACGAACATCCCAAAGTTGTCATACCAGTCGCGGACGAGATCGAGCGTATGCTCGTGCTGTGGATGCTTCACGTCCGCTGGAAGTTTGGAGGCTCGCTTTCGCTGGATCACGTCAAGCTTGGAGACGTGGTGTGGAGTGAAGGGATAAGCTCGCAATCCATGGCGCAGTATCACGCTTCGGCCTTCTCTAAACAAGAGCTTGCCATCGCCATCAAAGATTGCAAACGCAGGTATGCTTTGGACGTTTAGCTTGGTGCTAAGAATCAATTCCGTCCTCCTGTCTTGGAATGGCAGTGCGAGCCAAGGCATAGTCTGGAAGAACTCCATGAACTCGATGTAGTTCAAGTCGTCCGAGACAAAGATGATCTCGATCGATCTCTTGCCATGCCTGGCGCGGATTTGCTCGTAGAGAGGGATCAGATGCTTGTCCACAAACGCTCGAGCCGTTGGATACCAGTGTGCGACGAAGGCCAAGCCATAGCACTTGAATCCTTGGAGGCTTTGAATGCTCACCTGGAAATATAGTTACTTAGATGATTATATCCATTTCTTTCACCTTGGATCCGTCATTTCTAATGACATAGTCACGCTCTTCAGTTGCAATGAATGACAAAACTGATTCCATGTTTGAAGTATGAAAACTATTATGGGATCTTATATACCACCACGGAGTATATCACAAGCATAGCATAGCATTTTCCATGCTTTTATGTGAATATAAAGCGAGCAAAATCTCAATTTTTTACCACTTACAATAAACATTTGCAAATCATCTTAAACTGAAATTGGAATAATTATCTGTTATGAATTTTATAGTGAATTTTATGCAGCATTCTTCTTCTCGAGGAAGAACTTTCGTCCAAGAAAACCAAGAACCCATAACAATGCGAGAAGAATCAGAACGAAACTAATGAGGGCAACGCTTGTAGATCCTTTTCTTTGCTTGAAAGTGTCCATCATGGCACCAGCTTTGCCTTCAATCTGCGTGGATGGAGAATCCTTGATCTGATCCATTGCATCCTTGATCTGATCCTTTTTATCCTTGATCTGGTCCTTCGCATCCTTGATCTGATCCTTTTTATCCTTGATCTGGCCCTTCGCATCCTTGATCTGATCCTTTTTATCCTTGATCTGGTCCTTCGCATCCTTGATCTGATCCTTTTTATCCTTGATCTGGTCCTTCGCATCCTTGATCTCCTTCACAGGTGTTTTGGGGACTGGTTTGATGCAGTCCAAGTGTAGATCGTAGGAGCATTCCTTGCAATGGTAACACCATCCACACCCATCCTCCTGGCATTTGTCACAAGTAAACATTGCGTTGTCATAGGGGTCTTTCACTAGCAGCAAGACATGCTCGTGCGTTCCATCTTTGAGTTCCACGGGAAGCTTGCTGGCGTTTTGATCCTCCACTTTTTCCAGGTCTTGGATGTGTTCTTGCGCGAAAGGAAAAGCCTTCGATCCAAACCTGGTGACCAAGCTGTAACCATATCTCGATAGCAATGTTGTTCCATTGGAATCAACAAGGACCAAGCTTGGCATCACTTCCACTTTGAAACGTCGAGCTAGCTTCGCAGTCGTTGCTCCTTTGACGTCGAACGGTAGTGCCAGCCAAGGCATTTTCTTCATGGATTGCTTGAAGCTCGCCTCATCCGTGTCACCCGAAACAAACACCACTTCGAATCCAACACCACCAGCGCCAGCGGTGGAAATCTTTTGGATTTCATCGTAGATACCCAGCAGCTTGTTGACGAAGGTGCTGCATGACTTGTTTGATTCCACCGAGAAGAGCAAGCCAACGATCTTTCCTTCGAGCACCTTAGTCTCCACCTTTCCAAGTGAAGATCACAAAGAAGAAGATACAGTATCATACGTTTGTCCCCTTTCTAAAGTATAGGAGGCTTTTACCTGTGATTCGTCGTTCCGGAGGACGTGAGTGATTCCATTGCTGCGGAGGAAGGATACGAGAGACATTTCCTGACGAGCCATTTGCCACCAAGGATGTGGCATTTCCCGGAGGTCTTATAGCCGGATCGAGAGAGAGGGAGTAGCAGTAACGTAATAAGAAGAATCTCACGAATTCCTGGCGTCGACAAGATCACACTTTTCCGATGTCTTGTTCAGTGTCCGAGTATGCCGATTTGCTACGGCAATGCGGGAAAAAGAGGAATCTCTTCGAGGGAAGGCAAATCCACGAATCCATCGCTGGTGGCGAGCACAGCGGCAAGCTCTACCTTTCAAACCTCCTCATAGACATGTATGGCAAATGCGGGAGCGTGGCGGATGCACAAAAGGTGTTCGAGCACACAATCCAGCCGAATGTTTTCAGCTGGAACATCATGTTATCTGTTTTTGTCCTTAACAATCGCCTCGAGCAGGCAAAGAAGATGTTTGACAAGATGCCCGTAAGAAACTCAGTCTCGTGGAACACCATGATCACCGCATATGCCCAAAAAGGGCATCTTGAAGAAGCGCGTCAACTTTTTGATTTGATGCCGGAACCAAGAGTGGTGGTCTCATGGAACTCAATGATATCAGCCTATACACAAGCTGGGCATGAGGAAGAGGCCATGAGTTTGTTTGAGAAAATGCCACAGCAGGACACAGTAACTTGGAATATCATGCTTGCGACAAATGCCCGGCTGGGGCATTTGCATGGAGTGGAAACGTTGTTTCAAGCGATGAAGGAGCGAGACATTGTGTCGTGGAACACTCTCTTGAGTGCCTACTGCCAAGCCGGAAAAACCTCCAGCGTCGCAGAGGCTTTCAATCGGATGCCACAGCACAATCTCGTCTCGTGGAACACTCTACTTTGTGCGTTCTCGCAGAGCAACCAGATCTCCCAGGCGAGAACTGTGTTTGAACAAATGCCCCAGAAGGATCTCATCTCGTTTAACACGCTGCTCAGCACAATCGCCCACCACGGCCTTGTGGACGAGGCACTGTCGCTCATGGAAAAGATGCCCGGGACGAACAACGTCACCTGGAACGCGATGATCGCAGCGTACACCCACAGGCCAGGGCATCTCGCGGATGCCAAGCGGATCTTCGACGGCATCCCAGAGCCGGACATCGTCTCGTGGAACTCGATGCTTGCGGCGTACGTACACAACCAAAGCTTGGACGAGGCCGAGAAGCTCTTCTCCTCCGCAATGCAAGAGAGGGATCTCGTGTCGTACAACTCAATGGTTGTGGGATATTCGCAGCACGGAAGCTTAGACGTGGCGAGGCGCACGGTCGAAGAGGCGATGCCGGAGCACGACTCCGTGTCGTGGACGGCGCTCTTGGTGGGGTTTTGCGAGCGAGGTTTCGTGGAGGATGCGAGGGAGGTGTTCGTGAAGATGCCGCAGAGGAATCTCGTGTCGTGGAATGCCATGGTTGCGGGATTTGCCGGGAATGGGCTTCTGGACGAGGCGATGGATCTCTTTCTGGAGATGCCGGAGCGCGATCCAATCTCGTGGAATTGCCTTATAGCGGCGCTCTCTCAGGCTGGATTCATCGACGAGGCGAGAGGACTGTTTGATAGAATGCCAATGCGGGATACAGCATCGTGGAACTCTATCATTTCTGCATATGCCCAGCTTGGGCATTTGTTCCAAGCTGAAAGTCTCTTTTCTAAAATGCCTCTCAGGGACGTGGTTTCGTGGACAACTATGATCACCATGTACGGTGAGCTATGCGATCTTGCTAGTGCTAGAGGGACTTTTGATGCCATGCCTGAGAAAGATCTCGCGGCCTGGAATGCGATGCTTGGAGCCTATGCCGCGAATGGTCATCTCGACAAAGCAAGGGATGTATTTGAGAGAATGCCACGGCACTCTCCAGCAGCGTGCAATGCGATGATCACCGGCTATGGACAAGTTGGCAGCGTCGAAGAAGCGAGAAGAGTCTTTGATAGCATGACCGATCGAAACACTCTCACCTGGAACGCTATGGTTGGAGCGTATGCCCGTAACGGGCATATGAGACTGGCCGTGGAGCTCTTCCGGAGAATGAGGAACGAGGAATCGGTGGCGATCGACGAGCTGACTTACGCTGCCGCCGTCGATGCCTGCGCTGGTTTGGGAGCTCTGGACGAGGGGCGATCGATCCACAGTGAGATCTCGCTCACCAGCATCAGCCGCTCCCCGGAACTCGGAAGCTCGCTCGTGAGCTTCTATGGGAAGTGTGGAGGGCTGGACGAAGCAATGAATATCTTCCAGGGGATGGAAGCCCGAGACACCGTTCTCTACACTGCCGTAGTCGCGGCTCACGCTGATAACGGGCAGCTCGATCTCGCCATGGAGTATCTCCAGGCCATGGAGCTCGAAGGAAACTCTCCAGATCAGGTGACTTTCAAGGCCGCCGTCTCGGCATGCGCTCACGCTGGGATGCTTGACGATGGCCTCGCACTGTTTGGAGCGATGCTGCACAATTACTCCATCACCCCCACGCTGGAGATGTATAGCTGCATCATCGACGTCCTCGCTCGCGCTGGAAAACTTCGCGACGTCGAACAGCTCATAAGATCCATGCCTTTTGAGCCAGACGCTGCCGCTTGGACGAGCGTGCTGAGCGCATGCCGGGTTGACGGTGGCAGCGAAAATCGCGACCTCGGCTTGCGAGCTGCTCAGCGAGCGGCGGGATTGAGTCCCACAGACTCAGCTCCATACGTGATGCTCGCGAATCTCTTCAAACACCACGATCATCGATCGATCGGAGCTACGCCTCTCACCAATCCAGACGCGAGAGTGTAAGTTGACGACACATCCGGTCTCTTGCGATACAGACGCTCCACCACTCCGGCTCCTCGGTTCGCGTCTCCGTGCGTCTTACACGCCCCGAGAAGCGTCGTCCATGCAATATCATCAGGCTCGCACGGCATAGAATCCATGAGCTCTCGCGCCTCTGCCGTCCTCCCGGATCGTCCCAGCAGATCGACCATGATGCTGTAGTGATCCCTCTGAGCCGAGGTACCGAAATCTCCAACCATTGTCACGAAGAACTCCAATGCTACATCGAGTTTTCCGGCATGGCTACAAGCCGAGAAGACCGCGGTGAATGTTATGGGGTCCGGTGGAAGGCCGTCACACACCATCGCCAGGAAGAGCTCGATCGTCTCCTTGGTATGGCCGCTCTGCGCATAGGCCGTCACCATTGTTGTCCACACCACCACGTCTCGATCCACCGAGCTCTCAAACACCTGTCGGGCTTCTCCCAGGCAGCCACAGCGGGAGTACATGTTGACGAGCGCGCTCTCCACGACAGGATCTAGCAGAGCCTTGTCGCTTGCCGCCATGTCGTGAACCATCCGACCGTCCGACAAGGCGTTGGAACTGGCACAGGCGTCCAAGACTGCGACAAGAGTGATGTTGTCGGGTTTGGTGCCATCCAAATCCATGGAGCCCAGTAGAGTGAAGGCTTGCCGGGCTTGACCGTGCTGGGAGTACGCCGTGATCATCGTGTTCCAGCACACCAAGTTTCGGTGAGAGATTTTGTCGAAGAAGCTCCTCGCGAGCTCTACGTTGCCGGATTTCGCGTAGGCCACCACCATGATCGTCCAGGAGATGGAGTTTTTGGACGGCATTCTATCAAATATGAGCTTGGCTTCTTCCGGGAGGCCGTTCTGTGCGTAGGCTCCCATCACTGCGTTCCACGAGGTAGAGTCTTTTCTCGGCATTCGATCAAGAACGCGGTGTGCTTCGTGAGGCTGGCGATTCACTGCGTATGCATTGATCATAATGTTCCAGGAGACGAGGTTGCGCTGTGGAGTCCGATCAAACAGAGACTTGGCCTCGGCAAATCGACCAAGCTGAGCGTACGCCGACATGAGAGTGTTCCATGACACAGAGTCGCGCTGTGGCATTCTCTCAAACAATTTTTTCGCATCGTCAATCCTTCCATGGATTGTGTAGCCCGACAGGAGAGCGTTCCAGGCAAAGACACACGCCCCCGGCATTCTCTCAAGGAACTCCAGAGCTTTTTCCATATGCCCAGCTTGGGCATAAGCAGTAACAATTATACTCCAAGACACCGGATCTTTGTCTGGGATTTTCTCAAAGAACTCTTCCACTTTTCTCATTTCGCCTCTCTCTGTTAATGCCGTAAGCATTGCGTTGTAGGACGTTGTGTCCTTCTCGGGCATGCTTTCAAAAGTTTCAACCGCTTGCTCCATCTGCCCAAAATGAGCATATGCCGTTACCATCGCATTCCACGAGACAACGTTCTTAACCGGCATTCTTGCAAACATCTTCTCAGCTTCTTGGAGCTGCCCGTTCTGGATGTATGCGGCTATCATGATGTTCCACGAGAAGGAGTTTGGCAGAGGGATCCTATGAAACACGTCAAGTGCTCTGTCCACGCTTCCACACTTTCCATACATCTCGATGAGGAGATTGCTGATGTAGCGATTGTCCCAGAGATGAGTCCCAAGGATTTCCTCGTGGAGTCTCTTGGCCTGGCTTGGATCCTTGGATGCTGCACAAGACCGGATCTGTTGGGCATAGAAAGATTTGTTCTTGAGAAACGGGAGAGTCGAAGGAATTGGAGGAGATTCCGTGATGGACATTGCATAAGCTACCATCAAAGTAGAATCTGGTTCTCCTCCTTTTGTTCTGAACTCCATTTGACTTTCTTTGACTTTCAACAAGTTGTGGGTGTTGATGTATTGCTATTGCTCATACCCTTGCAAGCAAGGTGTCGGGGGCCCTGAGTAACCCAGAGCTTCTCACCGCGACCAGATTCACCAGCGAGGACGCTACGTAAACCTTGGACCCCCTCCCTCTCTTCATTGCGACACAAACCTTGAGTCCTCTACTCTCATCGCCAACCGTTAGATTATGAATGGACGTATTAGATTTAACGGTTTGGCTCTCAAAAAGCAAATATAGAATCAATCTGGATATTTGAAGAAGATTCACAGGTTGGCGATCCTGCAAAAGTCATCGGCTACGAGCATCAAGTTCTAGCTGTGGCTGCATCCCGCCAAGCTACAACCTCGAGTGCTGTGCTCCCTCACCATGGGCCGATCTTATGCTTCTACAGCTCCTGCAGGGCACTACACCCAAGTCCATGCTCCCATCCAGAATAAATACTTAGCTCGCATCTAGTATGTAGTGGCTCATGATCCATGCGTCCCTGGCTGCTTCTAGCTTGTCTTGTTTAGGTGGCAGCAGAAAGGCTTAGCCACCTGGATCTATGATTCTGGAACCAACTCATGGACCAAGTGGAGCGCTAGCTTCTGCTCTTGGGTCTCTTTTGATCGAGTGCAAGAATGGGCTCTGCTCCAGTCCTTGTGCATAACTTGGTTTGAAACACATGCAACAAATGAAAAGACGGCATATATCTTTTCTACGAGGCATAGCTGTATAGATAGTTTTTCCAAGTGGAGGCATCCTGAAGAAATGCAGGTGGGATTGGTGAAGGCAAGAAGGGAAATTAGGGCCACTATCTGCTTCCTTCTAATGCCCACATTCCCCACAGCCAGACACAAAGCATTATTCTATAAAAGTGAAGCAAGACATTATATACCAATACAGTTATAAAACTCAATTTTCCTTTTCCTCAGGAATGTCATTTAAGTCATAATTGAAATTTGGAAACACTCTTTTCATGTTATCCTTAGTTTCTATGATGGAATATCCATCTATTGAACCAACAACTTTTAAATTGTTTTGCAACATGTCTTCACCAACCTTTCTCCATCTGTCCCATTGATCAGTCGCTCATAGACAGTCCATAGTAGACCTACATAGCACAATCCATCTTGTATGGTTCTAGAAACTAGAAAGACTACTAGGACCAAATTGGTCAATGCTTTCTGGAAACAGCTTACAGTTATGTGCCATATTGCGAGATGATAAGACAACCAATTTAAGCAATTGAAGAGTAATTCATCTATTGGTTCTATGCTCACAGCATTTGACATTGTGAAGAATTATACATTCATGAGGCAAAATGAGCCACAAAGTATGCACTAGGCTAGGCCACAATGTACAATATTCATTGTCCTTTTGCACTTTTTCTCTGATCTATGCATGTTCAATGTCAAAGGTAGAAACCATGCATCACCTTCGAAGGAGACACACTTGTTTGTTAGTGACATCAGAAGTATGATGGATATTTTGCCAATTATTGCTTGAACATATGCCTTCAATGGCTCAAGAATTATAGAACACCAGTGCAGCAACATTATTGGTGGAACAATGGCCCATCCAACCAGTTTTGAAACAAGTTCTTCCTTAGTTATGCAATGATATTTGCAGCAAATGCAAATGCCACTATTGTGGGCATGGCAAGGGGAAGCATGATGGTTATAAGTATCTCCTCTGCAAGGAACAATTAAAGGAGGGTTAAGTGGTGCTTGTGATGTGGTGGACATTGGCTTGAGCAAACTCTAAAAGAAGTTAGAGGTTAAAGTTTATAAAATATAAATATGCTATAATTTATAACACAGCAATTAAAACCTTAACAGTTGTTAATTGATATGAATAGAAAAGTACTAATAACATTCGTTTTGCTCTTGCCACGTGTTTGCCACATCAAAACAAATTTAAAATGCACTACATCTAAATAAAATACTATTTAAACATGTTTGATGAGGTTTATTATATAGGAGAACTATTGACATTAATCAATTATAATACAAGTATAAAACATTTTAGTTGCTTAAGCAAACTTGTAGAGGGATAGTGGATATACCTAGAATATGCTTGGTATACTACCATTTAATGGTTGAAAATAATTCAGATTAATCTCGTATTTATAAATATAAACATGTTTATATTTTATTCTTTCTTAAGGATCTTTAAGTAAATTTAATATAACTAAAGCTAATAAATAATAATTTATATTAATAGAATAGAAATTAAAACCTTAATACTTATTAATTGATATGAATAGTGAAGTACTAATATTTAATTGCTGTGTTATAAATTATAGCATATTCGTGGATCTGTAGGTGGTATTAGTTATTCATGATCCTTTTGTACGAACTATTTCAAGTACTACATATGCATAATTTCTAGAGGATCAGTCCATTGAATATCATGTCAAATGTAGTGCACATGGTTTTTACCTTTTATCCTATGGTGATTTACCATAGGATAACTATGAAGTGGAACCTAAACCCTCTATATGCCATGTGTCCAAAGGACAGTGCTGTAGAACCCAAGTTTTAGGGCTTTGGGCCATTGAATAAAGGAACAATACTAAACTCCCAAGCATGGAGCTAAGGAGTAATAACATTGGAGCATAGAATGATTCTTAAGTGCATAGCCTAAGGAGCAAAGGAATAGGAGTGCAAAGCAATTTGGAACAATCTTAGAGTATCTAACATCCCAATGCCAAAACTAACACACAAAACAGAGTTAAATGGAGTTTGGCACTATTTCAGCCTATTGGCGGCTTACTGTAAGGATATGGGTACTCCACCAGCTAGCATGGAATGGAACTTGGGCTTAGACCTAAGCCAAACGCAGAATAAAACATGTAAAAAGGAGCTAGATTATGTTTCAGATTGGTCAGTCATGCCCAACCTACCCACTAGCCCTACTATACATTTGGAACCCCCCATGGCTGCCCCTCCCCCCCATTAGGAACACACGCTTTGGACCCCAAACCTCCTTTAGTATCAGGAGTTAGTCTTTGGGACAAGCTCAAAACTTACTAAATATGGAATGTCTTTAGATTGCGAATTTGGACATGGGACCAAATATGCCAAATGAGTAAATCTAGACACTTTCCATAAATAGCATTTGGGACCAAAATGAGACTAACATAAAGGGCATGATAGCAAGGGTGTTTGGCAAACACGGTAAGCTATCATCCAGTGATATTAAAGGATTAGTTTCAATACGCAAGGGTTCTTGTTAAGCTAGTGTAAGACAGAGCAAAAGAAAACTAATAAGCCGGGCCAAGTATGCTTGGCTAAATAGACACTTAGGAATTCGTCCTTATGCTTGTCCAACCAAGTATATATGCAAAGTCCAGTTTACTAACACTTGAACAAAAGGGATTGATAAAGGGTCCCAGCAATACCGACCTCCTTCCATCGCGGCAGTAAGGAAAGAATATCTGAAAGGACAGCCGACAAGTAACTTTTGATACCCGAAGTCATATTCGCAACACTCTCCCCCCCCTTAGGGAAGATCAACGTCCTTGTCAATGCATACTTCAGTCTAGACCACCAGCAAGGAAACAACTTTAGAAAAAGTTCACAGTGATCATACTATGTGATAAATGCACAAACTTAAATGAGTTAGGGTAACCTCTTTGTCTAACATGGATGTGCTACCAACTCAGACACTTTCCGGCTGTCATTGATAAGGAAATGACCAACAGAGTCAACCACCCTTGCTACTCTAGGTGTCACCCAACTTACAAAAGTGTGATACGCCCCTACTCGTAGGGATATAGAGAGAGAAGTTAGAGGCCCTAACCCTCCTGAGCAAAAAAACCAAACTCGTTAGTAAGGTTTAGATAGATTATTAAGTCACACCCTTTATAATCGAATAAGGAACATCGAAAAAGAAGTGTCAAAGCCAGTCTGCTTATATTGGCCTAAACTCAAAGATCAATAGATGGAAAATATTAAAGTCATAGACAATGATACTTTAGAGACTTAATTATCAGTGATTAAATATATTAGAACATAAAAGTATCCTATGTAAGTTATCATCTGATAAACTAGTATTAGAGTACAGAAACCATCAAGATCGATATGATTGGAAAAAATAAGATTCACTATCTAACAAAATTCAATAGCAAGTATACCATGAATAATACTTGATGATAAAACTTAACTATCAAATATTTTAGATAGCATGCTAAACAATTTACATAAGATAACTCAAAGAACACAAAGTATCATCGACTGGCAAGCAAATACTTGCGAATATATCACCTATAGGAAATATCATCTAATCTATCAGAATTAACTGTAACAACAATCAACAGAACAGAATGAATGCAGTAAGACTAACAAACACTTGTTTATACCAACTATCACATTAGTCAATTTGAATAAATTTTGGTTAATAATACTAAGGAACTAGAGTTGCTTAAGTAAGCGTCAACAACATCCTACCGATGTCTCAAACCCAAGAGACTAATATAGGGCAAACCACAAAGAACTTATAGTAATGCAAAATACCAAAAGTTATTAAAGAGAACAACTAACTAGAATGAAAGATCATCAATTATCTTATCAATAGATAAATATATAATTATTGGCAAAGAAATAATTTACCACCATAAGAATGGTAAATCATTCAACACCAACAATGATTTAGTAAAATATTTGACAATGCTAATCAACTATCCCAGATGATAGTTAATCATCATTAATGATTGCCAAATGTAAATATTAACTTTAACATCGAAGCTAATGAGCCAAAATGCCTTCCCTAACAACTTCTAACAAATGAAACAATGAGCACAAAATTCAAGGAACCAAAAGCTCAAAGAAGCCTATAGTTAAATATTGATTAATAAATGATCACGTGTTTCGCAAGAACTAACATTAATGCTAAAGAAGAAATCATGGTACAACCCATAATATCTTCTTCAACACATCCACAAGTTAAACTACATAATGTTAAAGCTAATGAAGAACATATCTGCATTAATCCAAAAGTTAAGCATAACGAAGCGATGCTCAACAAGTGACCAACTAATCGATCCTTCATGAATCCATCTATAATAAAACGTAACTCACTTCATAACAAGTACTAGAAGAATCATCAATAATCGATATATTCCCAAATTAAATCCAACTAAGATTCAAACATTTTAATATCAATCACTAATTCTTCCTCTCGTAAAGTTAGTATAGTCCATGACTAAATCACTTTTCAAGGAAAAGCTAAAACTCAACCTTGACTAAGCAATCTCATCTAGAACACAACTAACTCCACTTGCCACTCAGATCGTTTCAACGTCAAGTTGCTAATTAACAAATGCATGAATGTTAATAACATAAAGCTATAACTAAATCATTAACACTATCTATATCAAGACTAATGAAATTCAATATCAATTCTAAGGAGAGACATTTCATTTCACTTGAATCTCAATATCAATATTGTCAACGACAAGGCATCACTTCAATGCTATCAACACCATAATAAAGCTAATAGAAAACAAAAGTGAATCACCATTCAAAATTCTTTAGCAACCAAGCTAACCAAAACTGAAGATAATTTAGTCAGTATTTAAGACTAATTTTTCAACAATACTCACTTACAGATAACACATCATCAAAGAGTGATTCACCACATCCAAGACTCCATAAAATCTAACACTATGGATTAAACACAACTAAATAATATCGTCAAAGGTAGAGTTGATATCCCAATATGGAAAGCAAGCCTATGACACAATCCTTTGCAACACTAACTGGTAAAGCAAATGCATCACTGCTAAATCAACATTGAGTGAAGCAAGTGTCAACAGTCCTTGACAAAGTCTACAAGTAATTATTAGTTGCCAAGCAATTAGCAATCACTATTTCAACTTGCCTTCACAAGACTCAAACATTATACTCTTGCCATCAAGTTATATACTTGTCCAACATAAACGTAATACCCCAGGTATGAGATAAAGGTTCATGGACAAGCACAACGGCTGGAGGGTGTCTGAGTTTTAACATCTTTGAACGTAAAGGAGAGGCTTGTTTTTGAAGACTTGGGTTGCAATACTCACTTTTTTTTCGGGAAACCTTGCTATTGCTCCTTAAGTAGCTTAATGTTGGATTAGTTTTGAGGTTAGTCAAAAAGAGAGTGGCATGAGCTTGTCTGTGTTGTGAACAAAAATTTGTGGTGTTAAATGTTGTAAATTTCTATTGGTGGGGTGTGGCATTTATGGTGTATTTTGTCGAATCGAGTTGGCACTTGATAGTCACGTAAACCTTTATAGTAATGATGTGGGAGTTGCTCATGGTGTTGCTCAATTGATGATCAAGTCATTGTGATTTCTATATCATATCCATGTGATAATAAACAATGTGTTTACGAAGTTGCTTGGTCAAACAATGATCAACCCCAAAGTGGTTGATGGTGAAGCTAGTCTATTTGCAAGTAATAACATTATAGTAGCTTTGACTGGATTCTCAATGGTGATCCATTATGCTAAGCTTAAGTTGGTTCCTTTCCCTCTATATTTGAACCCCATGGATCGTCTCTCGAGTCGTTCCCTTTGGTTGCTTACAATCCACCACGTTTCCCTGCAAGTTCACGCCCTCGTGAACGGAAGCTGAGAGCCATAGCTCTCCCGAGAGCCCTGCTCTCTTGACACCCTACCCCTCGGGTCGAGCCCAGCGGGAGCAAACTGGACCAGTCAGATGTCAATCAACATGTGGTGTAGTTCCCTTAGCCAACCAACAGAGTCGGACCTGAGACCGCTCCGATACCAAATTGTAAGCGACTAAATTTTCCATTCTACTTTAGTCACTTAACCACACCTCTGACCACTTGGAGGAGTCTCATTCACAACCTCCATAAGTCCAATCCAGGACTTGGGACTTGCTAGCCCCGAGAATGGCATCCATGCCACTCAACATTTGCACTTGGTCCAAGTGCTCCACGTGTCCGATCCCATGACCGACACTCAAAGGTACCACCGACATAGCAGCCCGTTACGCTAAGGCCATGCCCAATCACCTTTGCCACACTGGTAGTCCAATACCACTTGCATCACCGTCTTGGCTCTCCAAGACTAGGCAAACCATCCGTGAGTGGTCATCTCAGATCCACTCCTTAGCATCCTTAGGATGCCCATCGACAAGGGGAATAGCCTTCCCCAATATCCCTCTGTCAGTCCCCACTAAGTCCCTTTCTGCCCCTGGCCGTGTTTGCCAACACTGCCACTGGATCGAGACCCACAGGCCCGACCACTAAGTCCCACGGTCCTCTGGGACTTCCTCACCACACGACTGTGTCCTTGGTCACTACCCCAGAGGACTGCTCCTCTTCCTTTCCACAGTCTGGGCCTTTGGGACAACATTTCGGAACACCGTGGCCTTACGCGAGCCACCTGGGTACTCTCCTCGCCTTCTGCCCTTGGGTGCTCTAGCCATGGGCTTAGAGCGGGTTCCGTTGAGCCACACCAGGTATCCAAGTAGGTAGTGCCACCCACACTTGGACTGGGAGCATCGGCCAGTCGATCTCCCGGGGGAACTAGAGCCGGCTCTTGAACACTTCACCAAGCTACCCCACTTGTCGGTCCGTGTTCACTCTAGTCTTGGACTTCCCAGTGGGCAGCTCATCACCCAACACTGGGTCCGGCCTTCCTGGGCCAAACTGGCCTTTCCTGGCCAAACTGGCTCCACTACAGTCCTCCCCCTACTATACTTTTGGAGCTCACCAAACCCCCCAGGGTCTGGGAGACGAACGCTTTGGGCTTTCACCCTCTCAGGCTCCGGACTCGGACTCGGACTCGGACTCGAACTCGGACTCGGATTCGGACTCGGACTCGGGCTCGGGCTCGGTCTCGGCCTTGGCCTCGGTCTCGGTCTCGGTCCCGATCTCGGTCTCGGTCTCGGTCTCGGTCTCGGTCCCGGTCTCGGTCTCGACTTCGGACTCCATCTCGGACTCCATCTCAGACTCCATCTCGGACTCCATCTCGGGTCCATCTCGGACTCCATCTCGGACTCCATCTTGGGTCCATCTCGGGTCCATCTCGGACTCCATCTCGGACTCCATCTCGGGTCCATCTCGGACTCCATCTCGGACTCCATTTCGGGTCCATCTCGGGTCCACCTCGGACTCCATCTCGGACTCCATCTCGGACTCCATCTCGAGTCCATCTCGGACTCCACTTCGGACTCCAACTCGGGTCCATCTCGGGTCCACCTCGGACTCCATCTTGGACTCCATCTCGGACTCCATCTCGGGTCCATCTCGGACTCCACTTCGGACTCCAACTCGGGTCCATCTCGGGTCCACCTCGGACTCCACTTGGGACTCCATCTCGGACTCCATCTCGGGTCCATCTCAGACTCCACTTCGGACTCCCACGTGTCATGTGTTGGTCCTTTTGGGTCCCTTTTTGGAGCCTCGCCTTTTGCTCGCTTCGTGCTCGTTCCTCGAGCACTTCGTTGGGAGTTCCACTCCCGCTCTTGTCTTTTCAAGTCGGAGCTTTTGGTCCAAACGTGTTACGCTCGTTTGGCTCTCGCTTCGGCCACTACCACGTGGCGCCCTTTCCGGCTCTACTTTGGGGCCTAGGGATTTTGTGTCTCACAACTCCACCACCCATAGACGAAGTTCGATGTCCTCATCGAACGGTAAACCATTTTATAAAGTAACACCCGCATGTGTTACCATTTCCATCCTTGGCACCTAGCCAATATTTGTCAATGGTTTGACATTGAAGGCTCACCATGCCTTCTCCATATTCGTCAATGGTTTGCCATTGAAGGCTCACCATGCCTTTTGCATATTCCTCAATGGTTTGACACCAAAGGCTCACCATGCCTTACCTATCCTTTAAAGGGGTTGTCTCTCCAACTTAGAGACTAATTGGACCACATGTAGTGGTTCTCTCCTTTTATTGGTTTAGTTCTCGCTAAACCTTTTAGAGACCCTTCTCTAAGTCAATCCCGCTACTCCTTCTCAAGTAGTCTCAATTTCCATCTATTGAACGTTTGCACCTTGGAACTTTTACTCTTTTGACTTTTGGAAGTCAATTTCCTAGGTGTCTCCAACACCTTGCATTGCACAGATTGTGCAACTCCACTTCCCCATCCTAGGAAGCTCATTACTTGAGGGCACCATCATCCTCTCTTCTATTTCGTGCCACCTTGGGCACTAAGTTCCATTTATCATACTTTGTGCTAGGGCTGTCCATGGCCCTATCATTTGGCTACCTTACCGCTCCCTCCCTTGGAGCTTCCACTTTCGCCAAATCAGAGCAATTCGGAATTCATCCTTGGAAACACACTTCCTTTTCCGGAATTTGTTAGCGTCCAACACATTAGTGTTCCTCGCCTAACTTTGTCACTTGGATTCCTTCCAAGGGATTCCACGGCCCTATCTTGGCCACTCATCTTTTGCTCCTATCCGTTGATTGTTGCACCAAGCAACATCGAATCTCTACCTCCCTCCTTGAGGTATTCTTGTGATTCCTTAGCAAAGGCTCTGCTTTGCCAAGACTAGGGTGTTCGCCCCTAGTAAGTCTCTTTAGCATCTTCTGCTGTGGGCTCTATCCACGGCCCAACTTTGTGACCCTCCCATGGGTCTCTTTAGAGACTACTTTCCTTGGACACACTATGCCATCGCAATGACATAGCTCATTTCCCTAGGGTGCTTTTCCCACTTGGTCACCTTGACCAAGCCACACCATCATCAATAGTTCAAATCAACACTTTGAACTAGGAACCTTATTCCTTAACCCAAACAAGGACCTTGTCCTTATTTAGCCACAAGATCACCTAGTGATCTCACCTCGGCCAATAGGTACTAGGTCTTCCAGACCTTTAATTTGTTAACTACGACCCCGGGGGCATCCCCCACACTTGGCGGTGCGCCCAAGCCAGCCCTTCCGGCCAAGGGTCCATAGCAACTGAGATTAGGTGTCCCCATCTCACTCACCACGTCCTTGGTGCCACTCGCACCAAAGCGTTCAAGTTAGATATGCCGAGCTTTCACACTAAGCAATCTAACCGTGCATCACGACTCCGAGGCATCCCTCGCTTGGCGGTGTGCCCAAACCAGTCTCCCCACTGAGAGTCCATGACCACCGAAATATGAGTGTCCTCATATTCCAAACCATCACCACACCCTAGTGATTTGGGACTCGAACCCAAGCACTAGAGGGTCGGGACTCGAACCCAACCTCCGTATATGCATCTACGGACGGCATCACACAAGATGCCTGGCGTGACTCCCCACGCCGGTGCACCAACTTATTTTTAAAGCGCGCTACAGATCACAGCTTAGGAACCTAGTTCCTCCACACTGCCAAGTCCTCTCACTTGACATGTCTGTGATCATGCATGGACTCCTCCATGCTCGGCCCCATGGCCCACCCTTTTTGAAGTTATCACCTTCAACTAGGGTATTTGTTCCCCCGACGTGCCAATCTCGCTTGGCAAGTCCTCCGACCACTGTAACATGGTTCCTGCATAAGCGTGAAAGTCCTTGACCATCGACTTTCGTTCAAAGCCCTCTCTTTGAACACTCAGGAACTACTTCCCTAACCTTGATAGCCTTGCCTCATGGCAAGTTTCAAGACCACGCTTCTGCTGCGCCACTCTGATTTCGCGCGTTCCATGAACCATTTACACTTGGCCTTTCTAGGTACTAAGCTACCTAGAATCGTCTTTGGGAACCTTGAAGGAACTCTGTCCCTCAGCTTGCTAAGGCCTCCCTTTTTGCAAGCCTTCCAAATGCCACATAGTCTAACATGGACAATTCCATATTTTAGACTCTCCATGGCATCACGGTTGCTAGCGGCAACACCCTCGAGCCCCCACTTGATTCTCCACTCCCAGCTGGCATAACCAACCTTGGTTATGCCCTTTGATTCCTACGGTTCGGTTCTATCCCCTTACTTCTTGCTTTTTGGCTTCACACTTTTCCTTTGGTCATTCTCCTCCAGACCAGGAGGATAGCTTTGCACTTTCTATCATGCTTTAGCAAGTATTCTTAGGGATGAACCTACCCAATAGCCTAGGGAGTGGTTCCTCAATCCAGGTATGCTCACCCTATAATCCCACACACCGGGATTACGTTGTTGCTTATGGGCCTTTACATGCCCATCACTAGCCTTGCCAAAATTCCATTTTTGGCTTTGTCCAACTCGGGTAAACAGTCCTCTCTTGTCTCCGCAACTTTGGACATTTGGATAGCACCTTCTATCCATCATTCGCTAGGGACTTAGTCCCTTGGGCTTTATCCATTGCCCTCGCGACATCAAACACCACCTTCTGGTGTTCTAGAGTGTTCGGGTGTCCCAATGATGGCTTTCTTGACAATGAGTATTTCCTTTTATGACATTGACTTACTATATCGCAACACAAGCAAGTTATCCTTCGTAAGGGTATATCCAACTTCCCTATGCTATTAAGAAGTCTTGGGTAGCTACCTTCTACCCGTTTAACCAGTTATTTTGCACCTCTTGCTTAGTTGCCTTGTAATTGTCAAGTCCTACAACTCATTGCTAGTGCTTCCACACCTCCATCATTATCTGGGTCACCACACTCCAACTGCATGCTCTGCAGCTTAGGCTATGCTATTCCCATTTCCATTGGGATTCCTTTGGCAAGGGGTTCTCATGAACCCACCAACATAGCCTCAAGGTATCACACCTTGGCACATTTGGTGTCTCCACACCATCGGCTCCACGAGCCTACCTCTATGACATTTCCCCTTCGTGTTTAAGTCTTTGCCAAGACCAACACCGCTCTTTCTCATGCCAACCATCCGTTAGCACTGCACCATAGAGGTCACACACAACTTTATGTCAAAGTTGTTTTCTTCTGGGAACACCTTTCCCATAACTTTAGCATGGCACATTTTGCCATCGATGAGATACCCTCTGTTCTCATCCTTGGATCCTATGATCCCCTCCCATCCTTTGTGGGGTACAACACACCTCAGTCCAAATGCTTCCATCAGTCCTTTTAGGACCATCCGTTGACTCTACTTGAGTCATCCAACAGTTTTGGACTTAGTTAATCCACAGACCCGTAAGGTCCTACTTGTGAGGCACTAGCTCACTGGAATACACTTCTTGCATTCCTGTCCTACTCAAAAGGACTATTTTCACAAGTGTTACTCCGACACTTGATTTTGTTCTCTGGGGGCAACCTTTGCCCCTTAGGACTACTTGTCCATGTGATGAGAACACCAACTCATCCCTAAGTACACCCCCCAACTCCTTGAGTTGTTCCAGCATTTATTAAAGGTAGCCCTGGCTACCATTTCAAGGACTTGAGTCCTCTTCCGTATTTGACCTCCCACGGTCATTACCTCTGGTCTCACATTCATGAGCACCAACCTCAACTATATGAGGATAATTTTGTGACTCCTTTATTGTTTTGGAGTCTCTATCTTTCCCGTGATCCCAACTTTAGTTGTTTACCACAACAACCTTAGCCAATTTGCTGAGACAAATGCTCATCCGGATCACATCCTCAACTCAATGAGGAAAACCTTGCACTGTTCCCAAGATCCCAAAGTCGTTCCATTATTGGCCCTTTTCTATCCACCACCTCGTCTACAAGTTTATACATGAACTGTAATGGAGAGCCATGTCTTCCCGACTTGCTACTCCTCAAGGATAGGCCCACTCCTCGGACCTTCCGATGCCAACACTAGTGGTGATATACTTGAGCACCAATAAAAGTTGGACTAAGGAACAGCTCTGATACCAAATGTAGGCTCCTTAGTTTGGACTTCCCGGGAGGTCACCCAGCCCAGTACTATTCAAACCCAAGGACGCTTAACCCCAAATATCCCAAGACCCTTAACCGATTGGAAAAGGGGGTGCACTCTTATTCATGGGCCCTTTCCCTCTATATTTGAACCCCATGGATCGTCTCTCGAGTCGTTCCCTTTGGTTGCTTACAATCCACCACGTTTCCCTGCAAGTTCACGCCCTCGTGAACGGAAGCTGAGAGCCATAGCTCTCCCGAGAGCCCTGCTCTCTTGACACCCTACCCCTCGGGTCGAGCCCAGCGGGAGCAAACTGGACCAGTCAGATGTCAATCAACATGTGGTGTGATTCCCTTAGCCAACCAACAGAGTCGGACCTGAGACCGCTCCGATACCAAATTGTAAGCGACTAAATTTTCCATTCTACTTTAGTCACTTAACCACACCTCTGACCACTTGGAGGAGTCTCATTCACAACCTCCATAAGTCCAATCCAGGACTTGGGACTTGCTAGCCCCGAGAATGGCATCCATGCCACTCAACATTTGCACTTGGTCCAAGTGCTCCACGTGTCCGATCCCATGACCGACACTCAAAGGTACCACCGACATAGCAGCCCGTTACGCTAAGGCCATGCCCAATCACCTTTGCCACACTGGTAGTCCAATACCACTTGCATCACCGTCTTGGCTCTCCAAGACTAGGCAAACCATCCGTGAGTGGTCATCTCAGATCCACTCCTTAGCATCCTTAGGATGCCCATCGACAAGGGGAATAGCCTTCCCCAATATCCCTCTGTCAGTCCCCACTAAGTCCCTTTCTGCCCCTGGCCATGTTTGCCAACACTGCCACTGGATCGAGACCCACAGGCCCGACCACTAAGTCCCACGGTCCTCTGGGACTTCCTCACCACACGACTGTGTCCTTGGTCACTACCCCAGAGGACTGCTCCTCTTCCTTTCCACAGTCTGGGCCTTTGGGACAACATTTCGGAACACCGTGGCCTTACGCGAGCCACCTGGGTACTCTCCTCGCCTTCTGCCCTTGGGTGCTCTAGCCATGGGCTTAGAGCGGGTTCCGTTGAGCCACACCAGGTATCCAAGTAGGTAGTGCCACCCACACTTGGACTGGGAGCATCGGCCAGTCGATCTCCCGGGGGAACTAGAGCCGGCTCTTGAACACTTCACCAAGCTACCCCACTTGTTGGTCCGTGTTCACTCTAGTCTTGGACTTCCCAGTGGGCAGCTCATCACCCAACACTGGGTCCGGCCTTCCTGGGCCAAACTGGCCTTTCCTGGCCAAACTGGCTCCACTACAGTCCTCCCCCTACTATACTTTTGGAGCTCACCAAACCCCCCAGGGTCTGGGAGACGAATGCTTTGGGCTTTCACCCTCTCAGGCTCCGGACTCGGACTCGGACTCGGACTCGGACTCGGACTCGGATTCGGACTCGGACTCGGGCTCGGGCTCGGTCTCGGCCTCGGCCTCGGTCTCGGTCTCGGTCCCGATCTCGGTCTCGGTCTCGGTCTCGGTCTCGGTCCCGGTCTCGGTCTCGACTTCGGACTCCATCTCGGACTCCATCTCAGACTCCATCTCGGACTCCATCTCGGGTCCATCTCGGACTCCATCTCGGACTCCATCTTGGGTCCATCTCGGGTCCATCTCGGGTCCATCTCGGACTCCATCTCGGGTCCATCTCGGGTCCATCTCGGACTCCATTTCGGGTCCATCTCGGGTCCACCTCGGGATCCATCTCGGACTCCATCTCGGACTCCATCTCGGACTCCATCTCGGACTCCATCTCGGGTCCATCTCGGACTCCACTTCGGACTCCAACTCGGGTCCATCTCGGGTCCACCTCGGACTCCATCTCGGACTCCATCTCGGACTCCATCTCGGGTCCATCTCGGACTCCACTTCGGACTCCAACTCGGGTCCATCTCGGGTCCACCTCGGACTCCACTTCGGACTCCATCTTGGACTCCATCTCGGGTCCATCTCGGACTCCACTTCGGACTCCCACGTGTCATGTGTTGGTCCTTTTGGGTCCCTTTTTGGAGCCTCGCCTTTTGCTCGCTTCGTGCTCGTTCCTCGAGCACTTCGTTGGGAGTTCCACTCCCGCTCTTGTCTTTTCAAGTCGGAGCTTTTGGTCCAAACGTGTTACGCTCGTTTGGCTCTCGCTTCGGCCACTACCACGTGGCACCCTTTCCGGCTCTACTTTGGGGCCTAGGGATTTTGTGTCTCACAATTGGATCTTGAACATGGTTGAAGAAGAGTGTTAGTGCAATGTGGATGTCCAAATATATGGTCTTTGTGATCAAGCTTTGGATGTTCATTTTTGCATTTTTGGGATGTCGATGTTGGATGTCGGAAATATGGGCAAGATATTCGATGCTTAAGCATACTATAGGTCTCAAGAATTTGTGTTAAGGTGAACCTATATGAAGTTGTAGATAGGAGGAAGTTGGTTGAGTCTTGAAAGTTTGCATTCTTGAACTGAGAGTCATTCTTTCTCTAAGATGGAAAATTTTCCACAAATTTTCTTAAACTTTTCCAATGGCTGATTTATTAATCATTTTGCTCGAAAACCATTCCATTTTCATAAGCTAGTACAAACTAGTAAAAGGGTTAAAATTGACTTTGGTTAGCTTAAAACTTTAGTAAGTAGTTTGTATGATGTAGCCCGGAAGGGATGCTAGCTTTTGGGGCTAAGGCAATTGAGTTGGATAGAGTCTGGAGTTGGTGTAAAAAAGTGGTTGCGCTTTTTTGAGAAGGGTGACCCTTATGCCTTTCTTTTATAGCATTGTGTTTGGTGGCAGGTTGCATCTTGCATTTTGTTAAACTCTATGAGAGTAGTGAGCTCTCACTAATCTTGACTTAGTCTTGGTGGCCTTGCACCTTGGTTGATGATGGTGATGTCCAACTTAATTGTTTAAAGTTGAGATGTTGGTATCCGTACTATAGCTTTGTCTATGAGGAGGTTGTGTACCAATATAAGTCCATCTTATGGTCTTCACTTTGCTTCCAATTAAGTGTTGATCATGCATAGCTAGCCTCTTCAAGAGATACTTGGAGCTACTGGCTAAATGCGTTAGTGAGCTTATTGCGGTTGAGTTGGATTCGAGTGGTCATTTAGTTTTGTGTTTGTCTATGAACCTTTATCTCGTATCTAGGGTATTACGTTCATGTTGGACAAGTATATAACTCGATGACATGAGTTTAGTATTTGGGTCTTGTGAAGGCAAGTTGAAAGAGTGGTTGTTAGCTACTAAGCAACTAGTGATTGCTTGAAGACTTTGTCGAAGACTGTTTGACACTTGCTTTGCTTGATGATGATTTAACAATGTTGAGTTTGCTTTACCGGATGGTGTTGCGGAGGATTGTGTTGTTGAATTTACATGAGTTTTCCATGTTGACATGTTGATTCTACCTCTATTGATATCATTTGGTTACGTTTAGTCCGTGGTGTTAGATTTCATAGAGTCTTGGATATGGTGAATCACTCCTTGATGATGTGTTATCTGAAACTGAGTATTGTTGGAGGATTAGTCTCGGATACTGAGTAAAGTATCTTTGACCTTGGTTAGCTTAGTTGCTAGGGAGTTTTGAGTGGTGATTCACTCGTGCTTTCTTCTAGCTTTGTTATGGTGTTGATGGCATTGAAGTGATACCTTGTCGTTAATATTATTGATGTTGAGATTTGAGTGAAATGAGATGTCTCTCCGTAGGATTAATATTGAGTTTCATTAGTCTTGATGAAGATAGTGTTGATGATTTAGTTGTAGCTTTGTGTTATTGGCATTCGTGCATTTGCTAGTTAGCAACTATGTTAACATTTAAATGAACTAAGTGGCAAGTTGAGTTAGTTGTGTTCTAAACGAGATTATTTAATAGGGGTTGAGTTTTGAGCTTTTCCTTGAAAAGTGATTTAGTTGTGGACTATGCTAGCCTTACAAGAAGAAGAGTTAGTGATTGATATTGAACGATTGAATCCTTGTTGGATTTAAGTTGGGATATACCAATTATTGATGATTTTCTTGTGCTTGTTATGAAGTGAGTTACATCTTGTTATAGATGGATTCATGGAGGATCGGTTTAGTGATCACTTATTGAGTATAGTTTCATTATGCCTAGCTTTTGGATTGATGCAGATATGTTCTTCATTATCTTCGCATTATGAAGTTTAGCTTCTGGATGTGTTGAGTATAAGCCACAAATTTTTCCTTTCCAATTTGCCAGTTTACCTCGTCTATCCATCCAACACTACCTTGGCTTTTGCTAAGTTCCCTCACCAAGGTTCTCGCCTATGGTACTAGCTCCTACTTGGTCCTACTTGGTTTCAACTACTCACTGCACGAGCAACGGAGCATTCGCCATCCATCCACGGATTCCCAAATCTCTCCCAATCCCCCTCCCTAGGTTAGACTGGACTTAAAGTTCGGCTACACTCCCCACAAGCACAAGTAGCCAAGCACACCAAGCTTCTAGATTCTTAACATCCTTTGGTATTACAAGACTTGATCATGGGACCCTCTAAATCCCAAGTCTTGGGTGCAATACTTGCTTCGGGATGCCGGGGAGAAACACCGTGGCCTAACGGCCTGGTATGGGTACTTTTACCCCCCCACTTCCATCCCGAAGGGAAGGCCCAAGCCCCTAGAAAGGGTGAGGACCAATGAGCCACAAGGTACTCAAGTGGGGCACCACTCCACATGAGTCGGGAGCACCGCAATCAGTTTCCCTTTCGGGAGTGGGAGCTGCTCTTGAGCACTTCTTTGGGTGGCCCCTCCAGCACCACTGAGTTCATGCTCACTCCCACCCAAGGCCCCTCGGCCCCAGTCTCAACTTCAAGTCAGTTTGGAAGTACCATTGGAGAGTTCTTTCAAGACTAGTTCTTGGACCTCACTATCCCTACTATACTTTTGGAACCCCCTGTAGCCCCCCTCTCCTGGGAGACGCACGCTTTGGGCTTTCACCCCTTGACCCGTATTAGTACTCAGACTCGGTCTCGGGCTCGATCTCAGACTCAACCTCGGACCCGACTTCGAATTCGGTCTCGGACTCGATCTCGGACCCGATCTCAGACTTAACTTCGGACTCGACTTCGGACTCGGTCTCGGACCCAATTCTTGGATCTCGGACTCTGTCTCAAACTCGGTCTCAAACTCGGTCTTGAACTCGGTCTCCGAGTTGGCCTCGGACTTGATTCCGGTCTCTATCTTGAACTCGGTCTCAAAGTCGGTCTTAGACTCGATCTCAGACTCGGTCCCATCCGATGAACTCTTTGCCATTTTGGTCATGCTTTCGGGGATCCTTTAGCCTACGACACCTCAGGGAGTTGGTTCCTTACAACTCCACCACCTATAGAAGAAGTTCAATGCCCACATCGAACATCTCTTTTTATCCTACGACTTGTTGACCATGTATTCGGGGGCATCCCCCCACTTAGCGGTGTGCCTAAGTTAGCCTCCCCAGCCAAGAGCCATGACAACAGAATATAGGTGTCCCTATTCTTCACCCCACCATGCCCTAGTATGGGGTTGGGACTTGAACCCAGCCTTGCTTTACTAGGGGGTTGGGACTCGAACCCAACCTCTGTAGAATACGTCTACAGATTTGACATCCCTGTGGGGAGTCGGGCATAGTTTTCTACGCCTGGTCGACCTAGCTAACCCATGCTAATTAGCTTACCTTTGGCGCGCCTTCGGGTCCCAACATATGCCATTGCTCAACTTCACAAATTGATACTTTAATTGAACTTTGCATAAGTACATAGAGTTCTGCCTTGCAGAAATTCCTCCACTAGATCTCCCGCGTTCGCTAGGTTCTCCTCCGGTTCCCATATTGCTTCACAGTGTGGAAATCCTTTCCACTTCACATGGAACTCTTTCACCTCGCGTCCTTGTCGCTTGCTCTTGTGCGCATTGAGGATGACCTCGACTTCATATTCCTCTTCCCCTTGGATAACTTCAGGTAAAGCCTTACTTGGTCCTTGCGAAGCGGATCCTCAAAATATGGCTTGAGTAAGTTCATGTAGAACATTGGGTGCATCTTCCCCATCTCTCAAGAAAGTCAGAGGCGGTAAGCCACTTTACTGATTCATGCCTCAATCTCATAAGGCCCTGCGAACCTGCTTAAGGAACTCAAGATCGATTCATTTACGGAATGCATGCATTTTTACCTTTGGGTCAACTTCCGGCTGATCCCACTTGGTAGCCTGAGGTTCTTGGTATTTAGCCACACCTTCTCCCCAGCTTGGAACTCTACATCCCGACACTTCTGGTTCGTGTACTTGGTTCGCCTTTATTGAGCTCGTTCCAAGGAATCCCT
This sequence comes from Selaginella moellendorffii, assembly GCF_000143415.4. NCBI lineage: Eukaryota > Viridiplantae > Streptophyta > Lycopodiopsida > Selaginellales > Selaginellaceae > Selaginella > Selaginella moellendorffii. The sequence continues at coordinate 287,983 of NW_003314391.1, read as the reverse complement.
CACTAGATTCCAAATGTTGAGTCTTTCTGTCGTGAATGCCTCCACTGTGGGTAACTCTCCATGATACTCGACCACGCTGAGCTCCACAAGACCTTCAATAACTCGCCCATTGATGACTTCCCATGGACTCACCCCGATACTCGAATGTGGTGAGTTGTTATAACACATTTCCGCAAGTCCCGCACTTGGACCACTTGTTCGAAGAACAGCTTCACCACACCTTCCGCGTCCACTTCCGCTATGGTGGGTATGAAATGTGCCATTTTCGAAAATCGGTCCACCACCACGAATATCACATTGAACCCCTTGTTTGGGGGGAGTCCCGTGATGAAGTCCATTGTAAGACATTTCTACCGACGATCTAGAATTGGGATGCTTTTCAACAAGCCCCCACTAGCCTTAGTCACGGCTTTGACCTGCTGACATGTTGGATATGTCTTTACATAGTCTTAAACGTCCTTAGCCTATCTGGCTAGTGATACTTCCTCTTGAGTAAGCCCATCGTCTTGGGCACTCCGCCGTGTCCCGCAAGAGGTCTGTCATGACACTCCTCTAAGGCTACCTTCCTTAGTTCCCCTTCTAGAACATACACCCTCGTTTGCTTGTAATAGATGAGTCCATTGCATTCTGCATAGCCCGTTTTCTCTTCTATTGGCAACTCACCTCTCTAGTGAGCTTCCCGTGCCTCCAGATTCCGCAGCAACACTTCTTGTGCTAGACTATCGTTCTCATATGTTGTCCGCACATCATCCTAAAAGGTTGCTGTTGCGCTGGATATTGCCAACTTCAAGCTCGCTTTTCGACTTAGCGCATCCGCCACGATGTTGCTCTTCCCAAGATTGTACAGAATCTCGCAATCAAACTCGGCCAAAGCATTGGCCCACTGACCTTGTTTCCCCCTCAGGTCAGGCTGTGACAAGAAGTGTTTTGTTGCCACATTGTCCGTGTAAACTTTGAAGTGTCTCCCAAGGTAGTGTCGCCACTCCTTGAGCGCCTTGACCACCGCAAAAAATTCCTTCTCATGGGCAGGCCACTTCTGTTGAGCCTTGTCCAACTTCTTCGAGAAGAACGCTACTGGATGGTTGTCTTGCTTCAAAACTGCGCCCAACGCAAAGTCTAAAGCATTCGTTTCTACCTCAAAGTCCTTACCAAAGTCTGGTAATGCCAACACGGGAGCCTTCCTCAACTTCCCTTTGAGGTGGACAAATACCGCCTCACATTCCGCTGTCCATACCATCTTCCCTTTTCCCGTTTGGTTCATTAAGGGTAGGGCTACTCTCGAATAGTGTCTGATAAACTTTCGGTAATAATTGCATAGCCCCAAGAATGCCCTTAACTCGTGTACATTCGATGGTCGCTCCCAATCATGGATCACTTAGACCTTCTCAGGGTCCACTTTGAGCCCGTCCTTGCCCACCACATGCATGAGAAACTTTACCTCTTGTTGAGCAAAGTCACATTTGCTCTCTTTAGCATATAGCTAGTGTTCCCTTAGTTTCTCAAACATGCATGCTCCTCTAGCGTGCTCCTCTAGCTCAGGATGTCGTTAATATAGACAACCACAAAGTGATCTAGATATGGTACAAAGATGTGGTTCATCAACGCCGAAAACGTTGCCGGCGCATTGCATACCCCAAAAGGCATCACCAGAAACTCAAAACTCCCATACCTTGTTCGATAGGTTGTCTTCTTGACATCTTCCTCTACTACCCTAATCTGGTAGTATCCTGACCTTAGGTCAATCCTCGAGAAGTATTTTGCCTTTCCCAACCTATTGAACAGGTCCTCAATCCTTGGCAAAGGGTACTTGTTCTTCTTTGTATACTTGTTGAGCAACCGGTAGTCTATGCACATGCGCATAGATCCATCTTTCTTTTTCACAAATAACACCGGCGCCCCATATGGCGACTTGCTCAACCTAACATACCCTTTGTCCACTAACTCCTCTAGTTGGTGCTTGAGCTCCTCAAGTTCCTTTTCGTTCAAACGGTAGGGGGGACGAACCACCGCCTCAGCACCTCGACCAGCTCAATCTTATGTTTTATTGGTCGTGCGGGGGGCAACCCCGCCGGTAGCTCCTCCGGCATGGTATTCTGGAATTGGTCCAACACCCGTTGGATCACTAAAGGTACTTCTTCCCTTCTCGTCTTTTTGTCACTCTTCACCGAGAGTAAGCACAAAAATGCTGCCTTGGTTCCTTTAGTGAGTTGTCCTCTCGTGGACACTAGGTTTAGGCAGGAATCTTTGGCCTTGCATTGCCCTATCTTTAGATCTTGAGCTTCCACCCTGGATCTTCTTCCTTAGGCATTTGCTAGCACCACATAACTCATTTATTGACTTGCACTTACTAGTATTAAGAACCCCTGCGATATTGAGCTTGGTCCCTCAATACTCACAAAATGATAGCTTGTTGTGTTTATCAAACACCCTCTTTATCATGCCCTTTATGTTAATCTCATTCTAGTCCCAAATACTATTTATGGAAAGTGTCTAGATTTACTCATTTGGCATATCTATGGAATGTAGAGATTGTCTTGAACACAACAATGTTTATCTCATATCTAAACTCGCAATCTAAAGACATTCCATATTTAATAAGTTTCGAGCTTATCCTAGAAACTAACTCCTGGTACTAAGGGTAGTTAAGGGTGAAAGCCCAAAGCACAGCCATCAAGTGGGATTCTCATGACCAATGATACGACCAAGAACAATCTAGAAGAAGCTGTGCCTTGCATTGCCTTGTCAAAGAACAACTCTTAGAAGGGTGCTCTTGAGAAGGGAGGAGTTTAGAAGTTTGACTTGTGACACAAATGAAAATCCAAAGGCCATGTGTTCCTCAGGGGGGGAAGTTATGGGAGGTTTGAAATGTATAGTAGGGATAGTGGGTAATTCGGGCATAGTTAACCAACTTGAGACATAGTTTATCTCTTGCTTGCATGCTTGTCTTTATTCTGCGTCTGACTTGAGTCTAAGCCTAAATTCTAAACCTAAGTTTTATACCATGCTAGTTGGTGGAGTACCCATATCCTCGCATTAGGCCACTGGTATACCGAAATAGTGCTAGACTTCGTTTGGCTCCATTTGCATGCGACCAATGGTCCTAGCATTGGGATGCTGAATGCTCTAAGACTACTCCTATCCCTTTGCTCCTTGAGTTGTACACTCAAAAGTAGCTTCGTGCTCTAGTTCCTTCACTCCTTGGCTTTATGTTTGAGAGTTTGGCTCCATTCCTTCGTTCAGTGACTCAAAGCCCTGAAACTCGAGTTCTACACCACTATCCTTTGGACATGTGGCATGTGGCACGTGGCATATAACACATAACACATGGAGGGTTTAGGTTCCGCTTCGTGGTTATCTTATGGCAAATCACCATAAGATAAAGGGTGAAAACCACGTGTGCTACATTTTAGAGAATACGTCTCAAGGAGTACTATCCAATGAGATTGGGCAACTAGTCTCATTGTATACACAGAGATGAAAATGATGATCCGAGTGGGTACACATTTGGGTCCTAAGACTTCATATTCGTTCCTTAGGTATGGATTTAGTTACATTTTTGTCCCATATTATATGAGCTTGCTCTTAGGCTCATAAGAAGGATTGAGTTGTTCCATTTGCATGAGTTTGCGCTTGGGCTAGTGAGTGAGGCATATTGGCAACTTGAGGTTACACTTTGAGTTTGCAGAATTAATGTTAGCCTATTGGTGGTTATCATGAGTTGTTCCTTGTATTGTGGGTAAAAATAAACCTTCTTTAGGTTTGCTAAGAGTGGCAAATATGCTGGTTCGTAGCCATTTAGCACGGCACTAGTGGATTCTTCCTACACATGATTACAAGTGGATTAACCAAGACTATAAGGACTAGTCTATTGGTTCAAGTAGTCAGAGTTGTGCTCTTTCATAAACTTTTCTTGGCTTGGACTGAAAGCAGTGCAAAAGCAAGTTTGAGGTTTGGTCAAAAGATTAGACCGAAATGAGAGTTGTCAAGGATGAAGGATCAAATATATAAATCATCTTCTCTTCTTCTCTTCTTAGAGAGATGATTTGCAATGAAGTGTTAACTCATTTATTCATATTCACATTATGCAATTAAGAATCCCTATCTTGATGCATATGGTCTTACAAGTGGTGAGTCAAGGGATGGATAGGTGAAGTGTTATACCATTTTATTTAGGCTTGCTATCAAAAACTTGGGTTATAATACTCAATTCTTTTCTGATATTGTGAACAAAAGTCAATGGTGTTAGATGTTGTATATCTCTATCGGTAGAGTGTGGCATTTATGTTGCATTTTGTCGAATCGAGTTAACACTTGATACTCACATAAACCTTTATAATAGTAACATGGGCATTGCTTGTGGTGTTTCTTGATTAATGATTAAGTCATTGTGATTTTATATCATATCTATGTAATAGTGAGTAATATGTTTACGAAGTTGCTTGGTTAAATGATGATCAACCCTAAAGTGGTTGATGGTGAAGCTAGTCTATTTGCAAGTAGTAACATTGAAGTAGCTTTGACTAATTTTTTAATAATGATCTATAATGTTAAGTTTAAGTTGGTTCCTTGGTTCTTTAAGGATTTGCCCATTAAAGTGTTGAAAAGGGTTATAGCATTCACTTGTTATAGCTTATTGGTTTATCCATTAGCACTTAGAGTAGATTGTTAAATGGAGAAGGTATATAATTGAGGCATTGACATTGCTATCACTTATGTTAGTAGAAGTGGTATTGTTATTTTAAGTGATGAGGAATTTTCCTTAAACCTTGATTTTCATGTCATTTTTCTTGTTAGTGTTTTGGCTTCACATTGGATCTTGAAGATGATTGAAGAAGAGTGTTAATGCAATATGAATATCCAAAGATATAGTCTTCGTGATTAAGCCTTGGATGTTCATTTTGCATTTTGTGGATGTCGGTGTTGGATGTCGAAAATATGGGCAAAATGTTCAATGTTTAAGAATGTTGTTGGGTTATGAAAATTAATGTTGAGGTGAATCTATGTGAAGTTGTTGGTAAGAAGAAGTTGGTTAAGTTTTAAAAGTTTGCATTTCTAGACTGAGAGTCATTCTTTCTCTAGGATGGAAAAAACAATTTCCACAAATTTTCTTAGGCTTTTCTAATGGTTGATCTGTTGATCACTTTGCTTGAAAACCATTCCATTTTCATAAGCCAATACAAACTAGTTAAGGGTTGGAGTTGATTTTAGTTCGTTTAAACTTTAATAAGTAGTTTGTATGATGCGGCTTGAAAGGGATGCTGACTTCTTGGGGCTAAGACAATTGAGTTGGATAGAGTCTGGAGTTGAGGTTGTGCACTACACCTACTTAGATTCAACTACTTACTACACAAGTAATAGAGTATTAACCAATTCTTCAAAAATTCCCAAACTCTTTCCCAATCCCCATTTTCAAGTTAAATTAGACTTAAGGTTTAGCTATACTCCATCCATGCATAAGCAACCAAACACACCAAGCCTCAAGATTTTTAATATCCCATGGTATGCAAAGCTCGTTCATAGGACTCTCTACATCCCAAGCCTTTGGTGCATCTTTTAGTCTAGGATACTAGGGGAAACATAATAGTCTAACAACTTGGTATAAGTACATTACCGCACCTCCATCCCGAAGGGAAGGCCCAAGCCCCTAAGAAGGGGCAAGGACCAATGAGCTTTATGGTACTCAAGTAGGACACCACTTTATATGAGTCAGGAAAATTGTAGTTAATTTCCCTTTTGGGAGCGGGAGCTAATTGTGAACACTTATTTGAGGAGCCTCTTTAACACTCTTCAAGCTTATGCTCCCAAAACTACTAACCCTCAATTCCAACCCCAACTCAATTTGGAAACACCACTAAAGACTTTTTTCAAGACTAAGTCCTTAGCTTTATTAACTTTACTATACTTTTGGAACCCCCATAGCACCCATGATTTGTATTAGTATTCAGCTCAGTTTCGAACTCAATCTTGAACTTTATCTAGGACTCAGTCTTGGATTCAATCTCATCCAATGAACTCTTTATCATTTTGGTTATAATGTCAAAGATCCTTTAGCTTACGACACCTTAAAGAGTTAGTTCTTTACAGTTGGCAAGTCTAAAGTGTAAGTAAAATCCTTCACACATTGCAAAATTATCAAGGCCCACAATACCCATTTGTAGACAACTCAATTTTTGCTTCATCCTCCATAAATTACTATAAGACACTCTAGTAGCAAGCCATTAAGGAACCATTGGTGAATGATTATGGTAAATTCCGGTGAACACTATCTATGTTGCAAGGAAGTTGATAACCAAGGCCTCGACACAGACTCAAAGAGAGCAGCACATTGTTATTGAGGAGTTGGACTAGTGAGTTTTTCCCTTCCAACTGTTATTGCTTGCAAGTTACCTTTTCTGAAGTTATTTGCAAATATAAGTATCCTTGTTTATATCTTGAGATATTGTGTTTGCATGTGCTCCAAACTTCACAAGCATGCCATTAGAAGGGACCTCTATGATGCCATATGGCTACCTAAGCACTATTATCGATCAAGTCTTGGCAATACTAGTTACAATGACCATTAGTGCACTTTGTCATTAATTCTTAGAATTTTGGTTGCAACTTGAAACTTTAGTGTGTGCTCTAAGTGGTGTGGCTTCTCTTCCAACCCTAAACATAGCTCCCATTTCAATTATCAATGCCAAAGTTGTTTTTGATCTAGGTGCCTTTATCATCTCGACAATGATTGCAAGTGTTGATGTGGAGGCACTTGTTGACTCTTGCTTAGCCATGAACATCCTCTCTTTGATACTAACTTAATAAGTAGACCTTGAAATCAAGGAGCATTCGAAGGTTCTCCTCAAAACCTTGATGGGGATTTGCCAAGACATTTGAGCTCTAGTGTAAATACAAGTTGACAGTAGACTTCCTCATCATAGATTATGCTACTTTATGAGCCTCAATACAAGAGAAGTCAATTATTTTAAGGAGGTTATGGCTAGATGTAGCTTCTTGCCTCTTTAACTTCAAGAACAGCTAGTTGTAGATTGTGCAAGAAGCTAGCCAAGTGATAATCCTCAATGCCAAAGGCCAAACTTTAGGTTCTCAAGATGTGGCTTAGGTTACAATAGCATGGCTAGACTCCTCTTTGCAATGACCTAATGCATGGATAGGCATAGCAATAATTTCTCAACCTTTGCCATGTAATATGGTGGGCTTTTTCCACACAAATAGGACAAAATTCTCAACTCTTTCTTTATCCATTATACATCACTACATTCACTCAAGCTCAAAAAGGCAAAAGATCCAAGTGAGATTCTCAAGATTCCAAAATTTTCTGACTTGGAAAATATAGTTTTTGTGGCAACAACTTTCTTGAGATAGATCTTGGTGTAGTGATATAAAAGGAAGTTTTATACTCTTCACACAACTAGAGGTGCTAGATTTAGTTTTTTCCAACTTAGAGATACATACAACTTTATTGATGGGAAGGATATCCATAAGAAGTGTTTCTATAGTGGGTAAGTTAGGCATAACTAACTAACCCTAGATATTATCTACCTTCCTGTTAATTATATTTATCTTTGTTCTATATCCAACTATAAGTAACTAAAAAGAACAACTTGAGATATGGTCCAAAAAGGTTCATATATAAAAGGAAAAGGTTAATGAATAAAAGTGTACTTTTTTTTCTAATTTGTTAAAGGTCTTGTGATACTTAAAGTGAAGTGTCATTAAGTTTAAATAATACTGAGTTAAGTGACCTTTTGGGAAGTCCAAATTCAAGTTCCTTCACTCATTGGCTATATACTCAAAAGCTACTCCATCTTCTTGTTCCCGTTAGGATACTGAGTGGTTTAGGATTGTTTCCCGTGCTCCAATTGCTTCGCCCCTTGGTTGTATACTTAAGAATTTCTCCATCTTTTTATTCCTTCACTCCTTGATTGTATGCTTAAAAGTTTATCTCTATCCTTTCATTTAGTGGCTCAGCATGTCCAATGATTAGATTACCATAGGGTAAAGGGTGAAAACCATATATGCTATAGTTGGATATAAATGAGCATTTTAATGGTTATATAGAGGCTAGGCAAGTGGGAAGCCTAGAAAGTAGTGGCTGGGAGAGTGGGATCTGGGATTATTAACTATTTTTCATCTCACTCTAATAAGTTGCAATTACAAATGATTAGTTCCTTGAAGTTCTAAGTAATATTCTCACCTCATTAAACATGCTTAAATATTATTCTATATAGATAAGAGGAATACATTTATTATTTTATAATTTATTAATTGATGGTAATAGATATATCTAAAATATGCTTGGATATTTTAGTAACAATTGATATAAAATTAGAATAATCATGTATCTAAATAATCCTATTAGGGGTTTGATGTGCTCATGAATCCACACCATAGCATACTCAACTTCTCCCCCATCTCTCCAACAACCTCATTCATATCATCTTGATAATAACAAATTTGATTGATCACTCTATCCATCAATATATTCAACATTCCAAGAGCATAAGAAACCCACATGAAACAAGTAATGTATATAAAGCCTAAATTGATCAAAGGAAGGAAAAAATGGAAACCATTTATTAAAATGAGAAAGTGATGATACAGCTTGGGTGGCAAGATTATCAAATGCATACCATTGGAAGAGAGTACACAAGATCAGTCTAGTGAGAGGAATTGCAATTGTTAGCATGATGCAATATCTTAGCTTGTAGTTTTGCATTGAGTGCAGAAGATAAATATGAGATGATTTCTAAGAGAGTTACAATAAAAAGATTTGTATTTGAAAGAAGTTTATTTAGAGGAAGATTTTAAACTTTCTTCTATTTTTCATAAGCAAAGCTGCTATGGCATTTAGAAAGTATGATGTAAAATAAAAGTTTGTATATGTCCCATGCTAGAGCATTTTAGAGGATATGATTGTGGACATCATAAATAACATTTAAAAGTGAAAAATTGAAAAATTATAGAAATTTTTTTTTCTTACCTCCTTCCCATCACAAAATTCAGTTTGAAAGATTTCTTTTAAAAGAAAACTTCTAGCCTCTGATACACTATTGCTTGGGGAATTAATACAAATATTTTATATATATACATATGTGTTATAACAATTCAACCACATATGCATTTATATTTAATAAATTTTATAGGTTTGTATAATTTTTGGCCAAACTACAAGTACTTCCCTCTTTGGGAGGTGTACCTCTTCCTGAAAACTATCATCACAAACTGCTTACCATACTAGAAATTATTATAACAAAAATAAATATTTGTAATATAAATAAATATTTAAAAACCTTATAAATATATAAAACTATTAAAAATTAGTAAATGTAAAAATAAGCTTATAAAAAATTTATAAAAAAATAAAAATACTAAATATTATGGAGAAAATAATGTTGGCTCTTGTTGTGGAGGTGAGCAACAAATAACATACCCATCATTATTTCCTGCAAGTTTATTAAGTTTAAGTTTCTGTCCTTGAATATCATTACAAATTAAATTATTTTCTTTCCTTTCTGGATAAAAAGTACAATCTAAAATTTCATAACTACAAGCACCAATTATAAACGTGGATGGATGCCAAGATTTATCAATTTTTTTACAACTTACACTAACACTTAAGTCATAACGCTCAAATGTTAGAATTTTACAAGTATTAATCCATCCACCACATGGCTCATCAGATAATATACCAATTGTAAAATTTAATATAACTAAAACTAATAAATAATAATTCATGATTATAGATATTAATTTATGATGAGGTATTATTTATTATTATTATTTTTAAATAAAAAATTTAAAATTAAAACCTTAACAGTTGTTATATTTGTTTTACTATGGTGGATATAATAATATCTAGAGAATAAAGTTAGAAAAAATGAAGCACTAATAATACTTTATTGCACTTCAGCACCACTTGGCTTATTATAGATATACACATACACATAAATTTATTTATTTATTTATTTGTGTGTGTATACAATTATTACTATCAAATATATCATAAAAATATAATAAAAATAAAATTCTAAACAAGCCAAGTGGCGCTGAAGTGCAATAACGTATTATTAGTACTACATTATTTTTAACTTTATTCTCTAAATACTATTAGATCTGCCATAGTAATATAAATATAAAAACTGTAAAGGTTTTAATTTTAAAACTTTTATTTAAAATAAATAATAAATAATAATACTTTTTCTATAATCATGACACTATTATTTATTAGTTTTAGCTATATTAAATTTTACAATTGGTATATTATCTGATAAGCCTTGTGGTGGGTAAATTAATAATTGTAACATTCTAGCATTTGAGCATTATGACTTAAGTGTTAGTGTAAGTTGTAGAAAAATTGATAAATTTTAGCATACATCCCCGTTTATAATTGGTGCTTATAGTTATGAAATTTTAGATTGTACTATTTATCCAGAAAGGAAAGAAAATAATTTAATTTGTAATGATTCTCAAAGACAGGAATTTGAATTTAATAAAATTGTAGGAAATAATGATGGGCATGTTATTTGTTGCTTTCCTCCATGACTAGAGATAAACTTATTTTCTCCATAATATTTATTATTATTATTTATTTATATTTATTTTTATGAAAATTATTTTTACATTTACTAAGGTTCACTAGTTCTATATCTATATAAGGTTTTCAAATAATTATATATATTACAAATATTTATTTTTGTTTATAATATTTTCTAGTATGGTAAGTAGTTTGTGATAGCAGTTTTGAGGAAGAGGTACACCTCCTAAAAAGGGAAATACCTGAGGTGGGTAGTTTGGTAAAAAATTATACAAGCTTATAAAATATATAAAATATAAACCAATGTGTTATAAGACTTATATATGACTCATAAAATAATATTTTGAACACAACTTTTTTAACATATGACTATATATTGGTGTTTGCCATATAGTTTAGGTCTACATATATAATATTTTGTGCTGCATAAATTTTGACTAGCGTCAGGTTTTATAACACATCAGTAGGGTTTAAACTTTTGGTTAGGGCTTGCAATTTTTCAGCACTTTGGCTAAACTTGTTGTTACTCCCAATAAGTTAGTAGATTGCCATATTGCAACTATATACCAAATATGCCTTGGCCATTGAAAGAATCTAGAATGGAAAACACACATATTAGCATGTGTATTGGAAAGGAATGAACATAAATTAATCACTTACTTACATGCAAATGTTACATTATAATATTCCTCGCTCACCCAACACAATCACTGAAACAACCATAAATCATGAGTGAAGAAGCAAAAATCCAAGAAAAAAAGGCTTACATTAGCTTTGCCATGTGTTAAATGAAATAAACCACTACAATTCCAAAAAGCTATACATGTGATTAAGAACACAAGAAATCAATAAAATTGCAACTATAGCATGATCCACTTGTTTGCTAAAAGCACTACCATACTCAACACTCTAAGAACCCAAAGAAAAGCTTTGTTCTCACCTTTGCTCTCCAACTGATTGTGTTCACCTCTGTACTAACCTAAATTAATGTGCTAGACCACAAATAAGCCACAAAAAATGTGAGGCACTTGCAAGAGCAATTAAAACACGATACCATGACCGAAACTTGTACTAGAGATGACTGTTGATTTCATTAACGATGTCTTGATTCACTCAGAGGGGACATGGGATGAGCACATTCATAATGTTTGTAAAGTGTTGAATTGACTACGGGACATTAGTTTAAAGCTGAAGTGGTTGAAGTGCATGTTTGGGTCTAAGGACATGATTTATTTTGGATATTATATTTCTTACAAAGGTTTGCAAGTTGATCATGACAAATTTGTGGCTATTCTAAAGTTTCTTACTCCTAAATGTGTGAATGATGTGCAGTGCTTTTTAGGCAAGGTGTAGTATCTCAATCATTTTGTGGATCATTTTTTTTATCGCACTGCACCATTGCAAGTGTTGTTGAAGTCATCAATGTCATCTTTTATTTGTTCTCCAGATTGTGAATGGGCGTTTGTGGATCTCAAAGTGCTATTGACAACTCCTTCGGTTTTAGCATATCTTGACTACACTCGACCTTTTATTTTGTGTATGGATGCTTTTGATATTGGTCTTGGAGGTGTGTTGATGCAAGAAAACGTAAGTGTGCCTAGTCAATGCCATCCCATTGCGTATATAAGCCGTACATTACAACTAGCAGAGGTGAACTACTCCATGACAAAGAAGGAGTGTTTAGCAGCAATTTGGGGTTTTGAGAAATTCATGCATATCTACATGGTTCTTGGACGTTACTTGAAGGTGATCATACTGCCGTTACTTCATTATTGAAGTGAAATAACTTGGTTAGTCATATTGCTCGGTAGGCTTTGAAGCTTCAAATATATAATTTTGATGTTGTTCATTACCCTAGGAGTTCTATAACTGATGCTGATGCCCTTTCTCGAGCTCCTCTTCCTTCTCCACTCTGTTTTCATGTTTCTGATGAGTCTATTGTTCCAGCATCTATGGATTTTCTAGACAAGATTCTATACTTGACGTTTAATGTCCACAAGGTGCAGAGCAAGATTTATCTTCTCTTGATGAAGTTTGCGAGGCTCAAAAGATTAAGCCATGGATTCGAAGGTTTCAAGATGGGTTTAAGAATCCTACATCACTTGCTAATTTCTTATCATTCCAACATTTATATTCTCAATATCACCTTGAAGATGGCCTTCTTTACTTTGTAGGACAAATCCTGATGATCTTTTACGGCTGGTGGTGCCTTCCCTCTTTATTCCACAATTTCTCCATGCCTACCATGATTCTTTTGTTCTAGGTAGGCATATAGGACATCATCATATGATTAAAAATCTACATAGGTCTTTCTATTGGCTGGAGATGTGACGTGATGTATCCGGTATATGCATAGCTGCATTTGGTGCCAAGCTCATAATACTCCCCCTCGTGGCACAGAAGGATAGTTGGAATCAATTGCAGTTTCCCATCTATTTGAGTTATTTGATCTTTTGGGACCTTTGCCATGATCAACTGCTAGCAATGAATATGTTATTATTGCTTCTGAATATTTGATTGGTTGGGTGGAAGTTGGTGCTCTTACTAGTGCCTTTGCAACTGCTGTTGGATACTTCCTCTTTAATTGAGTGGTGTTCCAGCATTTTTTTCCGGAGTGGATTCTTTCAGATAATGGTCCTGCATTTATGGCTGAGGTATTTCATGTTTTGACATTTTGGTTGGGGATATGCAACACTTTCACGACTGCTTATCAATCATAGTCAGATGGTTTGGTAGAACGGCTTGTTCGGACATTTAAAGGAATGATCGCAAAATACGTAAACTTTCAACATTCGGATTGGGATGGTTATTTGCCATCTCTTTGGTATGCATATATCATAGAGGTGCAAAGTTTTGTTGGTGATTCACTATATAAACTTTTATATGGTCATGATCCAATATTACCAACGGAGTTAGATTTACCTTTGTAATTGCTATGAGTTGCTAATGCTAGGTCGTGGGATCAATATTTGACGAGCATTCTTTCACTTATCTGAGCAGAGTTTGCTAAACACTTAGGTTGTGTATAAGTTGAACAACAACGGCGCTACAACTCCCATCATCATCCACCTACAGAGTACAAAGTGGACTTGGTGTTAGTCCGTTTTTCCAATTTTATAGTACGTGGTTTATCTAAGGGGCTCCTTTCTCAATGGAAAAGACTGTATTAGGTGTTGAGGCAAGTTGGACCACAAGTTTATAAAGTTCAGCATGATATTTAGCAAGTCAATCCTCTAGAAATTATGCATATGTAGTAGTTAAAACATTTCATACAAAGGGATTATTGTAGCGCACTTTATCTCTCTCCTCTTAAGCCAATTGGAAAAAGGGCAATTGCTTGATGAGAGAGCCCTTAGTGGCTATTTTATCCCCATTTATCCCCCAAGGTTTCAAGGATCCACGATGACAGTATATCCAAACTTCATCCCATGATCACATGCACTACACTCACCCCCCTTCAGAGATGTCAATGTCCTCATTGACTATTGATTAGCAACCCCTACTGAGCCAAGGGGAACCAGCACCTCCATTTCCGGAGGACATTGACTATTGACTAGCAACCCCTACTAAGCTAAGGGGAACCAGCATCTCCATTTCCGGATTCAATCTACCAATCCTTCCATTGTGTAAATTAGCTATTCCATGTGAGGCAACTAGTCATCCACCCATACCGCAGTCCCACGGTGGATACTTTCGTCCGTGGATACTCCACACAAGAGGAAGGACGTACGCATGGAGATGTCAATGTCCTCATTGACTATTGACTAGCAACCCCTACTGAGCCAAGGGGAACCAGCACCTCTATTTCCGGAGGACATTGACTATTGATTAGCAACCCCTACTAAGCTAAGGGGAACCAGCACCTCCATTTCCGCACTCAATCTACCAATCCTTCTATTGTGTAAATTAGCTATTCCATGTGAGGCAATTAGTCATCCACCCATACCGCAGTCCCACGGTGGATACTTTCGTCCGTGGATACTCCACACAAGAGGAAGGACGTACGCATAGATGCCCAATACGTACGATTTCAAATTTTAGGGGTAGGAATATATCTTACTCAAGGGTATATTATACTTTTTAGGTAGCCACTAATCAATGGGAATCGAACCCGTGCCATTTGCTCCGATACCAACTGTAGCGCACCTTATTTCTCTCCTCTTAAGCCAACTGGAAAATGGGCAATTGCTTGATGAGAGAGCCCTTAGTGGCTATTTTATCATTTTATCCCTATTTATCCCCCAAGATTCCAAGGATCCACGGTGACAGTATATCCAAACTTCATCCCATGATCACATGCGCTACAATTATGAACAACTAATACCACTTATAGATTTGCCAATGCCTCCTCCTAACATTCCTCTAGATCCTCGCCCATCTATAAGAGAACCAAAAGTCTTCCATTATTCCAAAAGGAGGGGATGTATAATGCTGTATACTAATATTAACGTAGTGGGATTTTAGTAATCGTTAGATTGGTTTTAATCTAGATCATTTGCTCTTGTATATAAACTAGGATTTTTGGGTTAATTGATATGCACATTTTCTGTATTCCCTTTCCATATTCCATGCACTCATATTATGAAATTTTAGATTGTACTTTTTATCCAGAAAGAAAAGAAAATAATTTAATTTGTAATGATTCTCAAGGATGGAATTTAAACTTAATAAACTTGTAAAAAATAATGATGGGCATGTTATTTGTTGCTCACCTCCATGACCAGAGCTAAACATATTTTCTCCATAATATATATTATTATTATTTAATTATAATTATTTTTATGAAATTTTTTACATTTACCCTAGTTTTATATCTATATAAGGTTTTAAAATCATTATATATATTACAATATTTATTTTTTTATAATAGTTTCTATGGTAAGTAGTTTGTGATGGCAGTTTTAAGGAAAAGGTACACCTCCTAAAAAGGGAAATACCTGAGGTGGGTAGTTTGGCAAAAAATTATACAAGCCTATAAAATATATAAAATAAAAACCAATGTATATTGTAACACTTATGTGTGACTCACAAAATAATATTTTGAACACAACTTGTTTAACATATGACTATACATTGGTGTTTGCCATATAATTTAGCTCTACATATATAATATTTTGTGCTGCATAAATTTTGACTAGCATCAGGTTTTATAACATATCAGTAGGGTTTAAACTTTGGGTTTGCAATTTTTCAGCACATAAGCTGGATTTTAGCTAAGCTTGTTGTTGCTCCCAATAAGTTAGTAGATTGCCATATTACAACTATGTACCAAATATGCTTTAGCCATTGAAAGAATCTAAAATGGAAAACACACATATTAGCATGTGTATTGGAAAGGAATGAACATAAATTAATTACTTACTTACATGCAAATGTTACATTATAATATTGCTCGCTCACCCAACACAATCACTGAAACAACCATAAATCATGAGTGAAGAAGCAAAAATCCAAGAAAAGAAAGGCTTACATTAGCTTTGCCATGTGTTAAATGAAATAAACCACTACAATTCCAAAAAGCTATGCATGTGATTAAGAACACAAGAAATCAATAAAATTGCAACTATAGCATGATCCACTTGTTTGCTAAAAGCACTACCATACTCAACACTCTAAGAACCCAAAGAAAAGCTTTGTTCTCACCTTTGCTCTCCAACTGATTGTGTTCACCTCTGTACTAACCTAAATTAATGTGCTAAACCACAAATAAGCCACAAGAAATGTGAGGCACTTGCAATAGCAATTAAAGCATGGTGGTTATATTAGGGTGATACACTTCTAAGCCATAAGAAATAAAAATATAATTACAAGAAAGATGGTCACAATTAAGAGATCAGAAATTTGCACTCAATAATATAAAATTGAGAAGGAAAAAAAACATCACTAAATTCATGGTGATGTCATATTGTATGAGATGATGTGATATTAGTTTTACATGACAATCTGAAATGTTATGCCCCATCCATACATAGCATATCCTATGAAAAAAATATTATCACATTGTGAGAGCTTGGAATATGGAAAGGGAATACAAAAATGTGAATATCAATTAGCCCAAAAACCCTAGCTTATATACAAGAGCAAGTGGTCCGGATTAAAACCAATCCGACGGCTACCAAAATCCCACTACGCTAATATTAGTATACAGCATCGTAGCCGTACACTTGGCCCTCACATCATCCCCTCCTCTCGGAATAATGGAAGGCCGTCAGGGTTCTCTTGTAGATGGGCCGGGATCTGGAGGAATGTCAGGAGGAGGCATTGGCGGATCTGTAGACGGTATTAACTGCTCCTGATCCCTTTGTATGAAGCGTTTTAACCGCTGCACATGCACAATCTTCGGAGGATCGGCCTGCTGAACGTCATGCCGAACCTCATAAACTTGTGGTCTAACTTGCCACAACACCCGATACGGTCCTTTCCACTGCGCAAGGAGCCCCTTAGATAAACCACGTACCGTAAGATGGGGAAAACGGACTAACACCAAATCATCCACTTTGTACTCCGCATGTGGACAAAGGTAAACTCAGCTCTGTTGGTAATATTGGATCATGACCATATAGAAGTTTATATGGTGAAACACCAACAGAACTCTGCACCCCTGTGACATATGCATACCGAAGAGAAGGCAAATAACCATCCCAATCCGAATGTTGAAAGTTCACATACTTCGCAATCATCCCTTTGAATGTCCGAACAAGCCGTTCCACCAGACCGTCTGATTGTGGATGATAAGCACTCGTAAAAGTGTGGCGTATCCCCAACCAAGATGTCAAAACATGAAATACCTCAGCCATAAATGCAGGACCATTATCCGAAAGAATCCGCTCTGGACAAGAATGCTGGAACACCACTCGATTGAGGAGGAAGTATCCAACAGCAGTTGCAAAGGCACTAGCAAGAGCACCAACTTCCACCCAACGAGTCAAGTAGTCAGAAGAAATAATAACATACTCATTGCCAGCAGTCGATCGTGGAAAAGGTCCCATAAGATCAAACGCCACCAACTCAAACGGACGGGAAATTGCAATTGACTCCAACCGTCCTTCCGTAGCACAAGGGGGAGTATTACGAGTTTGGCACCAAACGCAGCTATGCACATACCGGATAATACCACGTCGCATCTCTGGTCAATAGAAAGACCTGCGCAGCTTCTCGGTGACACGACGGTGTCCCATATGCCCACCTAGAACAGGAGAATCATGGTAGGCATGGAGAAACCGCAGAATAAACACCGAAGGCACCACTAACCGTAAATGATCATCAGGATCCGTCCCCACAAAATAAAGAAGGCCATCTTCAAGGCGATATTGAGAATGTAAATGCCGGAAAGGCAAGTCATCAGCAAGTGATGCAGCATTCTCAAACCCATCTCGAAGCCTTCGAATCCACGGCTCAATCTTTTGAGCTTCGCGAACCTCATCAAGAGAAGGTAGATCTTGCTCTGCGCCCTGTGGACACTGAACGTCAAGGAAAGCAACCGCTGACGGCACAGAATCCTCATCTAGAAAATCCACAGATGCTGGAACAACAGGTTCGTCAAAAACATGAGAAGTGAGTGGAGAAGGAAGAGGAGCTCGAGAAAGGGCATCAGCATCAGGCATAGAACTCCCTGGGCGATGAACAACATCGAAATCATATATCTGAAGCTTCAAAGCCCATCGAGCCGTACGATCAACCAGGTTCTTCCGCTTCAATAATGAAGTAACAGCAGCATGGTCACCTTCAAGTAACGTCCGAGAACCATGTAGATATGCATGAAGTTTCTCGAAACCCTAGACTGCTGCTAAACACTCCTTCTCCATCGTAGAGTAGTTCATCTCCGCTGGTTGTAATGTACGGCTTATGTATGCAATGGGATGGCGCTGACCAGGCACACTTGAGCTCTCTTGCATCAACACACCTCCAAGACCAATGTCAGAAGCATCCACGCGCAAAATAAAAGGTCGAGTGTAGTCAGGATATGCCAAAACCGGAGGAGTCGTCAATAGCTCTTTGAGATTCACGAACGCCCGCTCACAATCCGGAGACCAGATGAAAGATGACGTTGATGACTTCAGCAACGCTCGCAATGGTGTAGTGCGATCGGAAAGATGATCCAAAAAATGACCGAGATACTGCACCTTACCCAAAAAACGCTGCACATCATTCACACACTTCGGAGTAGGGAACTTTAGAATAGCCACAAGTTTGTCAGGATCAACTTGCAAACCCTCACGAGAAATACGGTACCCAAGATAAGTTGTGTCCTTGGACCCAAACACGCACTTTGACCACTTCAGCTTTAAACCAACGTCGCGTAGCCGATCCAACACTTTACAAACATCACGAACGTGCTCTTCCCACGTCCCCTCCGAGTGGATCAAGACATCATCAATGAAGTCAACTGTCACCTCCGGCATATCGCAAAGAACCTCGTCCATCATCCGCTGAAAAGTTGCTGGAGCATTGTTCAAACCAAACGGCATCACCAAGAACTCGTACAAACCAAATGGTGTACGAATAGCAGTCTTAGGAATATCTTCTTCGGCCATCGGTACTTGCCAATACCCAGAAGCAAAATCTAGCTTGGTGAACCAACGACTTCGCCCCAGACGATCCAAGAGATCAGCAGTGTGAGGAAGAGGGTACACGTCCGGGATCGTCACTTCATTTAACGGACGATAGTCGATGCAGAAACGAATACTCCCATCAGGCTTCGTCACAAAATGAGGTTCACATGCCCAAGGACTCCGCGACTTCCGAATAACACCCTTCTCCAACATCTCCTTGACGTTTGCATGTAAAATCTTGATCTCCTTGGGTGACCGACGACGAACAGGAACCTTGATTGGACAAGCATCCCTGGTTGGAATGGGATGACGTGTGGCAATCTTGGCCCCAGATGATAGGTCAAATTCAAAGAGATCAAAATACTCCTTCATGAGCTAGTCAACAGCTGCAACACAAAGATCATCAGAGGGATCGGAAAAGGGAAGAGCAGAACAAGATGGAAACACAAGAGGAAATAGTGGGGGAACAAAAGTAATGGAAGCAGAGGTAAAAATAGAGGGACGAAGAGGTATGGAAGTGAGAGGAATGGGTGAAACATAAGGAAGTATGAGACAAGGGGGAGAAGCCTCAAAGTCACACTTGGCATGATTGCGCTGCAACCAATCCATACCAAGAATGAGGTCAAAAGCTTGACTCGGCACCACCCGCAACGACTGCATCTCAAGCTCGAGATCGCCCACACGCACAACCAGGTCTGCCTCATCTCGTGCACATGCATGTGTACGGCCGTTGCCATAAAGAATGAAAACTGGATCCGCCGCACGATGCAAGTGTAGACGACAACGTGTGGCAACAGGTTGAGCAATAGAAGATAAACTCGAACTTGTATCAACCAACACGGAGAGAAGAATAGGAGACCTCTTGTTATAGAAACGAGCTTGGAAAGTAAACACTAGATGAACCGGTGCTGAGTGAACCCCTTGATGATACTCCCGAAAGAAAGATGGAGGGGTCACTAACTTATTCGCACAAGGTCCCTCCATTACTCGCGCGACTCCTCATTTCCTGAATGCACCTCGGTATCCAAACCTTCCATCGCAGCAGCACCAATGGGACGTTGCTGACGCCAAGGTCTCCACCCAGGAAATGGAGGTCGCCAATCCGGAAAGCGCCAACAACGCCGATAAGTATGACCAACTTCATCACACGCCCAATAACGAACATCACGGCCACGACCACGTCCTCGCCCTTGTCCTTGGACTCGAGTAGCAGTAGCATCAACCTCCATGGGAACAGGACCATCACTCATAGGAAGTGGAGCTGAAGGACGTGTAGCAAGAAGTGGAAGAGGCGACGTCTCATAATGTTGTGCCAAGCGAAGAGCATCGTCAAGAGTGGCAGGAGCAAGTGCATGCATAAGTCCGACAAGATCTTGACGAAGTGTTGGCCACAACATTCCTAGCTTGATCCGCTCTGACATATTTGGCTCCGCACGAAGCAAAAGACTTCGGAAACGAACGCTAAATTGCATCACCAACTCAGATGGCCCTTGGCGAAGACGATGCAATTGTTGGAAGGCATCATCACAATCGTCGGCGTGTCCGAAGGCGCGTTTGAAGACGTCTGGAAGAACACTCCAATCGCCACAAGTGACTGCGCTCAATCCATTGTACCACTGCAGTGCCGTTCCTTGGAGACATGTGGGGAACTCACGCAAACGTCAAGCATCATCCCAAGAATGATATGTGGCAATCACCGTGAAGTGATCAAACCAATGATACACATCATCCCCAGGATTCTCACGAAAGAACTCCGGCCGAACGCAAGGATTGGCACCAAGAGCAGGAGGAGTTGTACCATGTGCCGTGAACGCTGCCATCAACTGAGTTTGGTTGTTCAATTGCAAGCGCATAGTATCAAGCAATTGAACCAACTACTGCTCTAGAGTCAAAGGAGGAGATTGCAGATCGGCCATGAAGATGAATGAAAAAGAAAGAGCAAAAGAAGAGAAATGACAAAAAGCTGGAAAGAAATGGTAGATTTAGACAATATAAAAAGCTAGATCTAAACCAAAATCCTGAAAGGAAAGAACAAAAGAAAGGAAATGGAAAAAGCTAGATCTAGACAATGCAAAAGCTAAATTTAAACCGAAATCCCAAATCCAAGCACTCCCCAGGGACAATCAAAAGTGCCCCTCAACTCCACCAATGTGAGAGTTTGGAATATGGAAAGGGAATACAGAAATGTGCATATAAATTAGTCCAAAAACCCTAGCTTATATACAGGAGAGAGTGGTCCGGATTGAAACCAATCCGACGGCTACCAAAATCCCACTACGCTAATATTAGTATACGGCATCGTAGCCGTACACTTGGCCCTCACAACATTTCAATTGGTTATATAGTGTTTGTGTGCATAATATTTTTGCATGCAACTCAAAATGAAAAAGACTAAATCCACACATATGTAAATATATAGCATATAATATAGGCATGCACAATCACATATTCATTGCCATATGTTAATGGGCTATGTAAACCATAACTTTTAAGATATTAATTACTACTCAACAACAAAATTGCTATACTTTTGTTTGATCAGTCCTTGGTGTAATCAAGCATTTTCATATCTGCACACCATAGCAGCTGTGAAAACTCTCCTTGGCCGACAGTAATAACTTTTTTCTGGTGCGCAATGCTCATCCCTTGCGCAAATGCACAAACCCTCTAATGCACACCCAGCTGCCATTACAGTTCCAAAAGCTTGGATGCCAAGAAGTCGATCGCTCCAGGTGCTGGAGAAGAGCCCATCTGGATCCATCCTCCTCATCGCTCCCACAAATCTCTCCAGCACTGGAGAGCTGCCAGTCCCAAGATTCGAGAAGGTGACCGGTGTGTTTTTCCCCCAGTGAGGAACGCCTCCGTACTTAGAAATGGCCATTTGTTCCACCTCTTGCCACACGTCCATGTTGAGCCGCGGGACACTCCCATTTCGTGACCGGTAGTACGTAAGCCCCACATCCACCCCGTCGAATGGCTTGCCGAGCAACGCCCGCGATGCGGCCACGTAGCGCAAAAGGACACCGGTGTAGAGGTCGATCCCACACAACGCCCCGGCATCTGGGTGGGAATCTCTCAGATGCTTCACGTCCGCGATGAAGGCCGCGATGCTCTGGGCTGGGATTGTGATGCCTGATTCGAGGTAGAAGAGCGCATTCCTGGCGGAATCCCAGCCACAGATGAGCAGCCTCGACGCGGAATCTTGGCAGCCACCGGCGGTCTGGATTTTGTGCTGGAATCCCACCACTGGGTAGCCCGTGAAGAGCCCTAGGCTACGTGTGTTCTTGAGGCCGTAGCCCAGGCTTTGGAGTAGCGATACTTGTGTCTGTGATGCGCTGCACTTGCCAATGGAGGATCGCGTCGCCTCCAGCGTCTCCTCTGTCGGGATCGATAAGCATTAGTTTTAGGAATCCTGGCTAAGGTTCTTACCGAGAGCTCTTTGGGCGACGATGGCAGGCGCCAATGTGGGCTGGAAGCCGATGAAATCATTGACTCCATCGCCGGGTATGTCGACAGGGACGCGATCGTCGATCCGGTAGACGGCCTCTCGCTTGGACGGGTACCAGATCACGTCGCCGAATTCGTGCTCGTTCCCAAACGCCACGATCTTGTCTTCCAGGCCCACGTCGGAGGTTCCCACGTTGGTGACCGATCGCTTAAACATGGGCTCCAGCTCCAGCGTCACCTATAATGGATAGAATTGATCGATCGCGAAGATGCCAGTGCCAGATCAAGAAGAAAATCGAGAGCTCGAGTGAGAAAGGACCTTCGAGATGACTCCCATCGTTCCAAGTGAGACGATCGCGGCGTAGAAGAGATCGCCATCGCCGGGGTGAGAGTGACGATCTTCGCAAACTCGTTGTGTGAGGAAGAAGAGGAGGAATTCTTCCCGGACGGTACCACCATGCGAAGCTTGAGGACGTGATCATGGAGAGCTCCTCCTTTGCCACGCCAGGAGCTCCCATGGGATCCAGTGCTGAGGATTCCAGCGACGGAGAGGCCATTCCAATAGGGAGACGTCGCCAGTGCCAGGCCATGCCGCGCGGCCTCGTCGAGCACCGCCTGGAGCTGTGCGCCGCCATCCACTTCCACTGCCTTGGACGCCACGTCCACGGCAATCCCGCGGCTGTAGTTGGCGGTGCTAATGGCGAGGAGGCCAGCGGCGCCGCCATCTCCTGGGCATGCCAGTGGAGGAAGGCTGTGACTAGACTTGGTCACGGCTTTCATCTTGAGCTTGTTCTTGGCTCCATAGCCCACGGCTTCCAGGAGCTCCTCCTCGTTGGATGGATACACGATCTGAGAAACTTTGCAAACCTTTTGGATTGAATCGATCATGACAAGAATGGTTTTCTCTGGAGAGGTGATGAATTTACCTGTCTGGTGTTCCATGTCCCATAGGCATTGGTGATGAAACAATCTCCAGAGTCGTCGCAAAAAGCTGGATCCGGAGGAAACGCGTCCGCCAGCAGCAGCAGCGGGGTAGCAAGAGCAAGGGCGAGAAACATTCTCATTCGTCGCGGAATCTATCTGATGAGCGCGAAGAACATCTATGGAGAACTCCGCTGGCGAGAAAAGGTTGAAAAATAATAGGAAATAGCATGATTGATGGTTAAAGTCAAAGATATCAAAGCGGAGGAGATCTGGAAAATGGAGTTCACACCGCGTGGATCATCGGATCATGTTGTCCAATAACGTGGGATATATTTATTATTTGACATGTTTTGTTGCCACATAGGATTCAGTTCCCGCCTCTTCAAGGGTTTAGGGTTCTTGGGCGCAATGCTGGCGACGTTGCAAGCGCTCGAGGCGGGCGCGGCGCTCAATGGTATGTAGCGCTGCGCTAGGTCTTCATGGGAGAATGACTATTTTTTGTAGCTAGTCGCGCTTCCGCCTTTCATCCAAAACTGAAGCTCCGACCTCGTAGAGAATGCGAAATCAAAACGGGAGAGAGTGCCCGAGAAGAAAGATCCAGAAATCCCTCTCGAAACTTTGAGCGAGGTGGAATTGGATGCAATAGTCGATCATCAGTGCGAAGAACCTCTATCTCTGCAAGAAGCACCAGTGCCAACTTTGGCACCGCCGGCTCCAGTGCCAGATCTGGTTATACCATCATCGGTGTTTCTTTGTTTTACTTTTCCTCTCCTCTTGTGTTTTAGCGCACTGAAACTTGTACCACCGAGTGTTCAAAGGCAAAGAGAAACAAGCGGTCGGTTTCACGCAAGAAACAAGAGCCAGGTAGAAAAATCCTACGTTTCCTTTTGACGTGGTTTTGATTGTACATCCAGCTGTGAGTATCGACTTGCCGACATTAATCAAAGAGACTTCCTTGAGAGATTTCATTAAAATCACGGAAGCGGAACAAAGGAAGAGGATGAAGAAAGTAGGACACTTCGTGGCTCTAGTTTCTGAAAACTTTCTTACTGTGATCTTGGTTCTGTTCAGGAGAAAAAGGAAAAAGTTCAAAAGCCGGAAGAGAGTATTCCTGTCACGAGAATACAGAAGGAGTAAGTAGCTGAGACATAAGATGCTCTTGTGTATCGATAAGATTGTTTTCTTGGATTGCACAGAGTAAACGTTGTTCCACAAGTGAGGATCATCAACGGGAGCATTGCCATCGATCCCAAAAGTTTGACGATAGATGCCAGGGCCTTGAATGAGGAGGACCCTGCAACTTACAGGCGCATAGACGAAACGCACAGGAAGGTGAACTTCCGAACCAGCACCGCAGCCAACGAGAGATGGAGGCGTGAAGAGACGGAACTCTTCTACAAGGTAAGGAGCCTCCGAGGTTTTTTCTTTCTTATCAAGTTATTTTTCTTGCAGGCTGTTGAGCGGTTTGGGACTGAATCCAGCGGCTAATACCTGGCAAGTCACGCAGACAGATCAGGAACAAGTACAACAGAGAAGGACGTCAAAATCCGCGGCGTTTATCGCAAGTCAGCGACAGAGGTGAATCTGTTTTAGCTCGTTGCATCCTTCGACTGAGTTTTTCGTTTGCAGATTTGAAGGAGTACGAGAACCTTTCGGAAGATGTTCTGAAAGATATTGCTGTTGCTGCTGAAAAAGAGGACGAGTTTGCCTTTACGTGGGATGTCAACAGGAACAAGGTGGGATAACTTTGCAGTCAAGTTTTTGGATTGAATCGATGCGTGTGATGTGTGCCAGGGAGAAGAGATTGTTGCTGATCCAGCGGCACCAAACTTGGAGCACGGTGAAAACGAAGAGCATGAAGATCGAGCTCCAAGAAAACAAACGCGAAGAATTCAAGGTCAGCCCAATATCTCTATTCTAGTTTTTTGGGATCAGTTTTTGGAGGAAGGTTCTAGCGATGGAAGTGTAAATATCTGTCTCAAAGGATCACTGCACAGAGCTTCTTGTTTACAAGCTTTCCATCAAAACAAAAGATGGAAAAGTTAGATTGTATACTTTCAGATGACATTATATCACTCACTGCTTACTCGCGAAGAGCTGCTGTTCTATCTCTTCCAGGCTTAGTCCCTTCGTCTCTGGGACCGTGGAAACAATGAAGACGAGCGCCACGATTCCAATCACTCCAAATCCCACGAAAGTCAGAGGCGCTCCCAAAAGTTCCTGCGTGGTTTGATTAATTGGTTATTTCTTTCGAGAAAGAATGCTCTTTACCTGTAGTGGTGAGTATGCCAGTGCGACTAAAGCATTGGCTGCGAAGTTGACAAGAGTCGAGATGCTGAGAGCTCGACCCCGTGTTCTAAGTGGGAAAATCTCCGAGATCATGAGCCATGAAATCGGGCCAAATGATATCTGTTTGCTCCAAGAAGTTAGATGAAGCGCATGATCACAAGATGCACAGGGGATTTACCTGGTAGCAACCAACGTAGAGAAGCAACGCAATGACTGCGAGAAACGAGAGGCCCTTTCCGAAGACAAAGAAAGCCGCCAGCATGAACAAGCTCACAACCTGCGGGATTTTCGTGTTAGATCTTCACGGAAAGGTAGAGAAAAGCGAGAAACTTTACAATGCCGCTGACACCACCGATTAGTAGAGGCCTTCGTCCGAGTTTATCAACGTTGAAAACCGCAACTCCAGTCATTACAAGCTGTTACAATTGGAAGTTTTTCGGCGAAAGTTATAAGAGAAAAACAAACCTTGAAAACACCCAGTAGAACCGAGACTCGTGTTGCATCCGTTGCAGCAGCAAATCCAGCACTCTGGATCGAAGTTTCACTCAGAAAACGATAAAGAAAACTAAAGGACATACTGCCACTCACCTGGAGGATCGTGGCTGCATAGTATAGGACGCTTGGCTGGCCAGTCACCTGAAAGAAACATCCCAGAGAAACCAGAACAAAATATGAAACTTTGCTTGAGCATGAACAAAGAAAACAAACCTGTTGGAAAAAGACCAAGCCGGTTCCAATCGTCAAAGTTTTCAAGTTGCCTCCTCGGAACAACTCCCAGACGCTTTGCTGCGCGCTCTCAGATTCCCTGCTCAAGCTCTCCAGCGACTTCACAGTTTCATCCACTTGCAAATCCACAGCCTCTTGGGTGATGTTGCTTGATCCTCCTCCAAGCCTCTTGAAAGCCTCGCACGCCTGTCGCGTGAGCTCGCTCATGTCACCTTTGCCTTGCACCGCTCGCAAGAGTAGCCATCGCGGCGATGGTGGCAGCCACCACATCCCAATTCCCATGATGATCGCGATCGGTGCCGCGAATGCGTACATCCATCGCCAGCCTCCGACAGTGGAGATTTCTACGCTGCCGGCTAGATATCCAAGCTGCAAAAAGTGGCTTAAAACACGAAAGAAGGTGGTGGCTTGCTTACCAAAATGCCAAGAACTATGAAGGCTTCCTTCAGAGATACAAGTGTCCCTCGTACTTTAGATGGTGATGTTTCGGAGATGTACATTGGTGCTCCATGCATTGCCTGGGTGAGAGAAAAGAAAGATGAATAAACTTCTCAGGACATTTCGAGAAAACTTGTGTTTGTTTGCTCACCAGTCCAATGCCAAATCCAAAAGCCAGCCTTCCAGCGAGAATGACAGGAAAGTTTGGAGCTAGACCTGTGACTAGTGATCCAATGCAGTATATAGCAGCAGCGGAGATAAGCTCCTTTCGTCGTCCTTCACAAACCAAAACGAAAAAAAGAAAACAGTTGAATGGAATTGAGAGAAAAACAAGCATGAACATACCAAGCCTATCTGCGACATTGTATGCTAGAATGGATCCCAGCAAAGCTCCATAGAGTGACCCACTCACCTGGAAAAAGAAAAAAGGTTTCCTTGCCAAGAAAAAAGAAAAAACTTGACAAACTTACCACTAGCCCCGTTTGAATCGACGTAAGCTGGTACCAATCTGTGCCACTCAGCTCTGGAGACTGCAAGCAATCAAGCAATTCCGAAGATATTTTAGACTCGTTTTTCCTTCTCCGCAATGGCAACAGCGAACTTACCGTCAAAGATATGGAAGCTCCAGAGGTTGCTCCAATATCATAGCCAAACAAGAGCCCACCCAGAGCTGGAAACAAAAATCTAGCATCCAAAAGATACATGGACTTCACATTTTAATCCACAGACAGGTGGACTTACGGAAGTATGACAGCTCTCCAGTTGGTCTCCTTGAATCGATCTGGCGGAGCATCGCCATCGACTAGCGGCTGCTCCATATCCATGGAATTGCGAGTAACCTACAAGGTTCTCGCTAGAAAACCAAGCAAGCAGCACAAGGGACGAAACTTTACCTGGTTTCTGGATTTGAGGAGGGATGATCTCCAAGACGCCACGAGAGAGGGCGGCGGTGGCGCGACACGAGTGCTGCCGTTGGACAGCGACAGTGGCTTGAGCAGCAAGAGTCTGGGCGGGGGCGAGAAAGCAGCCATTCACTTGCCTTTACTTCTAGCAGTGGACTTAGTTGCCATTGCTGACCTATGAAACCATTATTTTAAGCCGAGAATCCATCTGTTCTTCTTGGATTTCCTAGCCATTTTCAATCTTTTGGAGGTATGGATGGAGGCTCTGTTTGAGATTGATGGAAGCCATAGCCATTCTCCACTGTATTTGTCTATTTGAGTTGGACATGACGTTTAAAGGTGGTGAGCTTCAAATCCAAGGAGAAAGCATGAAGTTCCAGTGATTGCAACGAGCTTTCAAGATGATGAGTGGACCACTCCCTCTCTCTCTTCTCGCTTGGACTACACTGCAAAAGGACCCGCTGTTCTAAAGTTCTTTCACGTGTTCTACAGATGTTCTTTGCGCTCTCGTTCAGTCATTTGGATCGATTCCGCGGAGAATGAGAATATTGCTCGCCCTTGTTCTTGCTACGCTGCTGCTGCTGGCGGACGCGTTTCCTCCGGATCCAGTATTTTGCGACGCCTCTGGAGATTGTTTCATCACCAATTCGTATGGGACATGGAACACCAGACAGGTAAATTCATCGCTTCTCCAAAAAAACCACCATTCTTCTCATGATCGATTCGATCCAAAAGGTTTGCAAGGTTTCCCAGATCGTGTATCCATCCAACGAGGAGGAGCTCCTGGAAGCCGTGAGCTATGGAGCCAAGAACAAGCTCAAGATGAAAGCCGTGACCAAGTTTAGTCACAGCATTCCTCCGCTGGCATGCCCAGGAGATGGCGATGGTGGCGATGGTGGCGGTCATAGCGGCGCCGGTGGCCTCCTCGCCATTAGCACCGCCAACTACAGCCGCGGGATTGCCGTGGACGTGACGTCCAAGGCGGTGGAAGTGGATGGTGGAGCGCAGCTCCAGGCGGTGCTCGACGAGGCCGCGCGGCACGGCCTGGCACTGGCCGCGTCTCCCTATTGGAATGGCCTCTCCGTGGCTGGGATCCTCAGCACTGGATCCCATGGGAGCTCCTGGCGTGGCAAAGGAGGAGCTCTCCATGATCACGTCCTCAAGCTTCGCATGGTGGTACCGTCCGGGAAGAATTCCTCCTCCTCTTCCTCACACAACGAGGTTGCGAAGATCGTCACTCTCACCCCCGGCGATGGCGATCTCTTTTATGCCGCGATCGTCTCACTTGGAACGATGGGAGTCATCTCGAAGGTCTTTTCTCACTCGAGCTCTCGGTTTTCTTCTTGATCTGGCACTGGCATCTTCGCGATCGATCAATTCTATCCATTATAGGTGACGCTGGAGCTGGAGCCCATGTTTAAGCGATCGATCACCAACGTGAGAACCTCCGACGCGGGGCTGGAAGACAAGATCGTGGCGTTTGGGAACGAGCACGAATTCGGCGACGTGACCTGGTACCCATCCAAGCGAGAGGCCGTCTACCGGATCGACGATCGCGTTCCCGCCAACACGCCCGGCAATGGAATTAACGAATTCGTTGGCTTTCAGCCCACATTGGCGCTTGCCATCGTCGCCCAAAGAGCTCTCGGTAAGAATCCTAGCCAAGAACCACGCTAATGCTCCATCGATCCGGACAGAGGAGACGCTGGAGGCGCAGCGATCGTCCAATGGCAAGTGCATCGCGTCACGGGCACAGGTGTCGCTGCTCGAAAGCCTGGGCTACGGCCTCAAGAACACACATGGCCTACGGCTCTTCACGGGCTACCCAGTGGTGGGATTCCAGCACAAAATCCAAACCGCCGGTGGCTGCCAGGAATCCAAATCGCGGCTGCTTATCTGTGGCTGGGATTCCGCCAAGCATGCGCTCTTCTACCTCGAATCCGGCATCACAATCCCAGCCCAGAGCATCGCGGCCTTCATCGCGGACGTGAAGCATCTGAGAGATTCCCACCCAGATGCCGGGGCGTTGTGTGGGATCGACCTCTACACCGGCATCCTCTTGCGCTACGTGGCCGCATCCCGGGCGTTGCTCGGCAAGCCATTCGACGGAGTGGATGTGGGATTTACGTACTACCGGTCACGAAATGGGAGCATGCCGCGGCTCAACATGGACGTGTGGCAAGAGGTGGAACAAATGGCCATTTCTAAGTACGGAGGCGTTCCTCACTGGGGGAAAAACACACCGGTCACCTTCTCGAATGCTGGGACTGGCAGATCTCCAAGGCTCGAGAGATTTGTGAAAGAGATGAGGAAGATGGATCCCAGTGGGCTCTTCTCCACCCGCTGGAGCGATCGCATTCTTGGGATCAAGGCTATGGAAGAGCAGAAAAATCCCGGGTGTGCATTGGAGGGTCTGTGCATTTGCTCGAGAGATGAGCATTGCGCACCGGAGAAGAGTTACCACTGTCGGCCAGGGAGAGTTTTCACAGCTGCAAGGGTGTGTAGATATGAAAGTGGCGGTTCTTGATTAAAAAAACTAAAAACACATATATTAATACCTCAGCAAATGCAAAACGGGATTCTATCCTGACAATTTAATGGAGTAAAAACTAACAGTTCATCATGACCAGAGTGTTCCACCCTCACCGCCATTGATCCATCTTTAAGGAGAACCACGCTTCCATTGTAGTTATCAGAGAAGCATAACTCCCATATACTTCGAATAGCTTCAAGAAAATCAGAAAGCGAGCGTGCATGGAATGTGTTAATGGCTAGAACCACAACCAGGGGCCCAACCCTAGCTGTGTAAGTGCCAGTTTTGTATCCATTTTGAGAAAATCTACCCCAAGCTGCTGCTGCGCAGTTGCAATAGTCGGTTGCCTCCGTTTTTACTTTAAAATCTTCCAAACAGTGCTGGAATGACCCTTCTGAATAAGTATTTCCTCCTTGCATAAGCATGAAGAGAACTAGAATCGTTTTAAAATTCATTACAAAAGATATCTGAAATGTTATCAATCTCTTTAATATGCACTTTTTCTGTGTACGACAAACCTCTTTTATAATCCTTATAGTTATAAATTAAAAGTCATACTAGAGTCATCTGTATGACGGTAAAACATATGGCCTCAGATTGGCGGGAATGCATTTCGAACGTTTGGTTTTGGACCCATGCATGGGGACACTCTGGATCGACCAAGCCTCTATGGAAGGATTTACCACAGTAGCGTGTTGTGATCCAAGTCAGAATTCACAGTGTCTATAAGATCTAAATGACTCTAGTTTATAATGGTTGCATTTTGGATGATCCTTCATTGCTGGATCCTCAAGATATTTGCCAATTGACGATTAGTACCAAAAGGAAAGTTTCTAGAGCTCTCCTGACTTTTCTTTTTACATTTTTGCTTTTTCAAGATGATACAGTCCTAAAGAAAATATGCTGCTGCTACTTCTATAACAAAAGCTTGCTAGGCCAGAAAGTGGTCTCGTTTACATTGGCATCCAAATTAGATCCAAGCACAAGGAGAACAGGCTTTCTCATAAAGAGTGTTTTTGGGAAATTGAGCTTAAAAGATCCTGGTTGCTATGCAAAAAAATAAATATCGATGGTCCAAATAAATAGCCTGCTTTGTCATATTCATAAGGGATATTGTTCGATATCAAAGGGGATATGCATTATAAGAGTTTGCTCGAGAAACACATCGTCACTCACGAGCAAGTCAAAGGACTTGAAGTAATCAAGGCATTTGAGTTAAAAATGCGTCTCGGTATCGGGAAGAAAACTATAAAGTATCAAGAGAATGCGAGAATAGGATTCGGACGGAGTATATCCTGTTGGCCGATGAGAGAGTTAATGGAATAGTTCTTTGTCCTGTTTAAATTTCAAGGAGACATTTCATAATCTTTGCATTGTTTCTAGATCTCATCTACTTCGAACAAGTTTGTCCACCACGACCTGCTAATCATTTTTTAAGAACAAACATACCATGAAGCAGGATTGCTCTCCATCCCAGTGTCTGCCATAAACAGGTTTCAGTACGATGTTTACCCGGGGTAAGACATCGCCGTGCAGAGTGCCTGGATGAGCACGCCTTCGTAGCCATTTTCCCTGGCCCTTTGGAACTCACTTTCCCTGGCTCACCATGTTAAGAAAAAGATCTAAAAAATGAAAGAAGAGATGAGTCTTACAGGGCAGAAGCTGTATCCAATTCCTTCACATCGATGCCGAGAATGGGCGAAGATTGACGAGTTAAGAGTCGCAAGATAAGGCCAAAAAGCCTCTCTTGGTTGTTTGTAGATATCGCAAGGTCAACCTCCTCCTTCCTACAGACGGATATGAAGCACGACAGCAAAGCAAAAAACGAAAGTACTTACATTCCCGAGAGAAAGCCAAGTTTACGAATCAGTCTGCAAGAGAAACTGTCAAGGAAGAAAGCAAAAGAAAAAAAGGAAACACATACTCGGCATCATCCAGTTTCTTGTTTGGATCCTTTGGATCCCAATAAGCCATTAACCTTTGCCTCGATTGCTCCATCTTGTCCGCGATTAGGTTTACGAGGCAGTAGTCTGGGATCAATTTGGTCCTGGGAAACAACTCTTTACTCTCCTGTCCAAAATTTCAGTCAGAGCCCAGTAAGAAGATAGTCAAGACCATTACCTTGACAAAGGCTTCCGCTCTACTGAGCTTGCGTTGCCACTCCCGGACCTCCTCCAAATCTATCGCCATCTTGCCCTAAAACAAAACCATTCAAAGGTTGAGCTTTCCCCCCAAATTTTAAAGGGCCCCAAAACCCTGAGATAGTTTTAGGTCGAGGAGCATCGTCGCTGCCGGCGTGCCGGATGTAGATCCCGCATTCTCACGGTAATGCGATCGGATGGATCGATCTTGCTATGGATTCGTGAGCTGATGGCTCCTTTGCTCGATCCAGGTCGAAATATCACTCGCGATGCTGTCGTCGTCGTCCCCACCGCGCGGCGCCGCGCTGTATTCTTGCAAGAACGAGGCCTCTCCTTCGATCCGATGCTCTCCCAGGGTTACAGTCACGTCGTCGAGCGCCAAATCCATCCTCCACAGCTCAGGATCGCATGCTTCATCCGAGAAATCTGGGGTCCGGAAGGCGGAGGCATCGGTGCCCCGGGGGGAGAGGAAGAAGATTATAGCTCTGTGCCTGATGTTCTTCTGCATCCTCTTCGCCTATGGCGTCTTGCGAGACACCAAGGACGCTTTGGTGGTGGCGGCCATGGGAAGCAACGCCGAGATCATCCCTTTGGACCTGGGTGAATCTCCCCATGGCTATCGGCTTCACGGTCGTCTACACCAAGCTCTCCAACGTTTTGTCCAGGGAAACTCTCTTCTACGCTTGCGTTCTTTCATTTGTTGGGATTTTCGGGAGTTTTTGCCTTCGTCCTATATCCTTTACGAGGCATTCTCCACACGACTGCTCTCGCGGACGATCTTCTCTCGGGGCCGATTGCTCTCTTTCGCAACTGGACGTTCGTGCTTTTCTGTCCTGATTCCTTTTCTTTCTTCGCTCCCAGATCACCTCTCTGGATGAAGCAAAGCGGTTTTATCCCTTGTTCGGGTTGGCAGTCAATGTAGCGTTTGTTTTCGCAGAACGAACTGTCAAGTTCTTTGCTAGAGTTAAGAGGATGCCTTTGGACCCGACATTGATGGTTGGGGGGTCTCTCTCAAGGGAATCATGAGCATCATTGTGCTTCACCATATGTACCATATACTGGTGGAATGTTATGATCTAGCACAAAAAGTTA
Organism: Selaginella moellendorffii; assembly: GCF_000143415.4. NCBI lineage: Eukaryota > Viridiplantae > Streptophyta > Lycopodiopsida > Selaginellales > Selaginellaceae > Selaginella > Selaginella moellendorffii. The sequence goes on along the minus strand of NW_003314391.1, from coordinate 254,405 downwards.
AAGATTTAATCTCCCTAAACTATGTTACATTACTTCTTGACATTCTTCATCACTCAACTAACTCCTGAACTACTTCATTACACTGCCATTCCATTGTGAGCTCTAGGGTAAGTTAAATTCATGCTTTAATATACCATTTTAGCAGATCAAGGCTACAACAAGTGAGTGTAAAGCTGTTGGTCAAATTGAGATATATCCTGGATCTTGCAACAGTTGTCATTGCCTACGAAATTAGTATCAACCTCAGCAAATCTCAGGTGGGATAGTGAGGTGGTTATGATAGTTATATCGCTTATGCTTTATTACCACAGCTTCCAAACTCAACATTCCTGGAAGATTTTTCGACCTGGATTGGAATCATGAGTTTAAGTATGACGTTGTTGAGTAGGCTACTCTTCAACAATTTCGGATGGGGTGTTTTGGCTGCTATTATATCAATCGTGATACCTGGAATCACTTTTTTTATCGCTGACATTATCCAATGGTTCAGAAACTCCATTCGTCAGAGGTATTGGAGTGACAGTAGCTGTTTACGTTGGCATTGTGCAACATATAGTCAAGAAAAGTGCAAATTACAACCTCTTTGATCCTTGCAAAGAAATGACTCACATCCCTCTTGACGAAGATACAGGTAGCTTGGTACTAATTGTCTGGATAATATTTGTGTTTCTATTTCCATTTTCAGGTGAAAAGCAAAGCTATCGCTGACATTATTTGCAATCCATTGGGAGCTGCCCTGGTCTTGATGTTAGGACCACTTTCAACTCCCTACGTTTGCATGGTGCTGTTGGTTATCATGTTAGCTTGGTTGAGAGCTGCTCGATCACTTGACAAGCAATTTCCGTGGCTGTATATTGCTCCAAGGTAAGAACTGCTTCTTCTGCGAAGTTTATTTATTGTTTTTTTTCCGGACAGGAACGTTCTTTTACTGCTCTAGTGGCACTTGAAGTGGGAAAAAGTGTTTTTGTATGGGCCGACCAACTTGTCACTGAAAACAACTGTCAGCACCCTTTGTTACACTTCGTACAAGTCTTGAACGCTCGTCTTCATTTTTTTGCTGCCCCGGGGCCTCTCGATCGGCTTTTCCATCTTCTTGTCATACTGGGAACGAAACTCGTTATTCGAGCTCCACCTGAAAGAAGAATGGTAAGAAAACAAAAGAAACGAAAAGGAGAAAAGGAGAAACTTACGGTGTGTCCCATCGGCTTGTGTCCTCGTTGACGAGATGCGTCCACTTGACGCGGCCACGCCGGCCAAAACCCTTGACTTGCATCACCTTGGGCAGTAACTTCTTGTCCAGCTTGTCCTCACCAGTCGGCTCTGAAAAATCCCTTTTGTAGATCGGCTCATTGTCCGACTGGAAGAAAGGTCCCTTCTTGTAGTCCCTTTGCAAAAACTTCCTCTTTGGAGCTGGGCTACTCTCACTCTTCGCCATGGTTGCACCCTAATCCTCGATAGGGATATTTAAGGATCCATGCCCTTTTCCCTCCACGTCAGCCGAAAATAGTATAATATATTCAAATTTTCGCGGAATATTCGGAGCCGTAAAAGAGGGAGAATGTCAGCTTCCAGTTCCAGGGCGGAATCCAGTTCTACAAGTTGCGGGGCCAGCACATCCTCAGGAATCCTCTCATTGTCCAGTCGATCGTGCAGCATTGTCCTGGAGATTGGGCCGGGAACTGGAAATCTCACCGTCAAGTTGCTCTGAGGTCGCCAAGAAGGCGATTGCTGGATCCCAGAATGGTGCTGGAGCTCCAGAGGCGCGTCCAAGGCACTTCCAAGCAAATCGTGTGTCAATCGATTTTATGAGTGATTTTTCTTCTATGCTTGTAGATCATCCAGGCAGATTTTTCTAAAGACCGAGCTTCACAGTCCCTGAATTTGAGCTTGGACGAGCAAGCATTGCGGTACAAAATCGTTCTAGAGCAGAATGGGCAAGAGCATTGTTTAGGGTTTAGGGTGCATTCAACTTGTGCTCCTAATCTTCCTAGGGGATAGTCATCCTTGGACAACCACCACAGATCTTAATCTCCACAAATTGACCAAACACTACATTTACCAAAGTGGAATACAGACCACAACTTCTTGTGCCCTCCCTGCCAAGAAAACCATGGCTTCCAGCAAGGTCCATGTCTTGGCGGTTCCAGCGGCCGCGCAAGGCCATATCTCCCCAATGATCCATCTCTGCAAGTTCATCGCTCAAGATCCAAGCTTCACAATCTCCTTGGTCAATATCGACAGCCTCCACGACGAATTCATCAAGCACTGGGTGGCGCCGGCGGGGCTGGAAGATCTGCGCCTCCATTCCATCCCATTCTCGTGGAAGCTCCCGCAAGGAGCCGATGCCCATACTATGGGAAATTATGCCGACTACGCCACGGCAGCTGCGCGAGAGCTCCCCGGAGGCCTCGAGAATTTGATCCGCAAGCTCGGCGAGGAGGGCGATCCGGTCAGCTGTATCGTCTCGGATTACGGTTGCGTTTGGACCCAGGATGTGGCGGATGTGTTTGGAATCCCCAGGATCATTCTTTGGTCGGGCAACGCGGCATGGACGAGCTTGGAGTATCACATTCCAGAGCTTCTGGAGAAAGATCACATTTTATCTAGCAGAGGTACGAATCTCCGTTCTTCCCTGTTCTTCCCTTGGCATTGAACGTTTCCTCTATTATTCCCTCGGATTTACCCTGTTCTTCCCTTGGACCTTCAAATTTCCCCTGTTCTTTCCTTTGGAATTAACATTCCTCTGTTCTTTCCTTTCCTCTGTTCAAATTTCTGAAATTCGCATGCAGGGAGAGCTTCCGCGGACGAGGCCAATTCCGTGATCATCGATTACGTCCGAGGAGTCAAGCCTCTCCGCCTGGCCGATCTGCCTGGTTACCTGCTGGCCTCGGAGGGCCAGGAGGTGTGGAAGGAGATTTGCATCAAGCGCTCTCCAGTCGTGAAGCGCGCGCGATGGGTCCTCGTCAATTCCTTCTACGACCTCGAGGCGCACACCTTCGATTTCATGACCAGTGAGCTGGGACCTCGATTCATCCCCGCGGGGCCACTGTTCTTGCTCGACGATTCCAGGAAGAATGTGGTGCTTCGCCCCGAGAATGAGGATTGCCTTCGCTGGATGGATGCGCAGGAGCATGGATCGGTGCTCTACATCTCGTTTGGCAGCATCGCGGTGCTGAGCGTGGAGCAATTCGAGGAGCTCGTGGGAGCTCTCGAGGCATCAAAGAAGCCATTCTTGTGGGTGATTCGATCCGAGCTCGTGGTCGGCGGACTCTCAACCGAATCTTACAATGGATTTTACGAGAGGACCAAGAACCAGGGATTCATCGTTTCCTGGGCGCCACAGCTGAGAGTTCTCGCCCATCCCTCCATGGGAGCGTTTCTCACTCACTGCGGATGGAATTCTGTCCAGGAGAGCATAGCGAATGGCATTCCAATGCTGGGGTGGCCTTACGGGGGCGATCAAATCACCAACTCGAAGTTCGTCGTGGAGGACTGGAAGATCGGGGTTAGATTCTCCAAGACAGTGGTGCAGGGATTGATCGGGCGAGCAGAGATCGAAGATGGCATAAAAAAGGTGATGGATAGCGACGAGGGGAAGAAGATGAAGGAGAGAGTGGAGAACTTGAAGATCCTTGCAAGAAAAGCTATGGACAAAGAGCATGGGAAATCGTTTCGTGGCCTCCAAGCATTCTTGGAAGATCTCAAAGCTTTGAGCTAAAGCAGTGAAATCCAGTTTCTAGCATGGAGTGCTAGAGATCTACATGCCCATTAGCCCAGACAGGATTGGAAAAGATTTGGCTCGTTTGCTACGTGGATGCGCCACTCTTAACGGATCTACTCGCGGATGATGCAGGCTTATGGCGAGATTGGCGAGCTAGAACTCTCCCTGTTTCGGAAGATGCCGCAGTGGAACCTCTTGTGGAATACCATGCTCACGGCCTATGCGGAGAATGGTCGCGTGGAGGACGCGAAACGAATGTTTTACGCTGTTCCTGTGGAGAACACAATCTCGTGGAACTCCACGCTCCAAGCTTACTTTCTTGCTGGTCAAGTGGAGTTCCACAAGATGCCTTGCAAAGACGTGATCTCCTGGAACGTTAACACGCTATGCGTGGCCGAGAACAACCACGAAAGCTATGGCATCGGCTGAGATGACGATGTTCCATGATATCTCGCCATCTTGTCAAACACTTCCAAAGCTTGAACCATTGAGAATGCTCCGGTGAGGAATCTAGTGGAAGATTGACGTTGCCTCTTTCAGCTGGCTGATCTGGATGTAAGATGCGAGCATCATCGACCATGTCACAGCATTTGGTTCTGGATGTTTGCTCCAATCTCTTTCCATCTTCAAGAAATCCTCTGTGACTAAATCCTTGGACCACCGAGTTCCAGCTTGTCACATTTTCTGAAAAACCATTCTTGCTCAATAAAGTGCATATTCCATTGTGGTGTTTTGAAAAAAATATTGTTTAAGATGGTGCTTAATATAGATTTTGAATATCCACATTCATAAAAGTATTTCTATGGTCCATATATGTGAAAGTATGGAAAGAACTTCTAGAAAATTGACTTTCTAGAGATTTTCATAATATTAAACGTTAATATGTATCTTGCTCAAATTTTTGAAGCTCTTTATATCAAAACACCCCATTATCTTTGGCCAAAACTCTATCTATCTATCTATCTATCTATCCATCCACTTTTTTGGGCTGTCAGTTTTAGCCAATTCTCCGTGGCAGCATATTGCAAGATTGTATCATATGGATTCTACGTTCACACTTTAATATGTGGGGCAACTCATTATATAATCACTTTGTGAACTGTCAACCATGAAACAAACACATGCAATTTTCAACACATATGCATAGGTTGTACACAGATTTGGGTGGCCTAAATGCATTAGGAGTGACAGTGCTCCTGAACATAATTTGGTAGAAGACAATATGGAACATTGTTGGGGTCCTTAGGAAAGGAGTTTTATTAGTGAGACGTCAACAAGAAACCAGGCTTGCCTCTAATATTTTCTTGCACATGTTCATCACTACTAACCTCCCTGCCTTGCAATGCATTGAACACTTGTGGCATGAATTATACAAGTGCACGATGTGGTTCTACAAACACCTATGGAGGATATTGGTATATTGGTGTTTCCAATACATGGCACAAGTAGAGTTTGTGATGTGTTTTTGTGCTGTATCTTGCCAAAGACATATCTCACTAGGCTGCTACATGGAATTTACACAAGGTGCATTCATATCGGTGTGGTAAGTTCTTTAGGCCATCTCACGTACTAACAAACTTGTTCTAGCCCTTGGAGCACAAGCTTGGGTAAGCTTTCCTTTTGGAGATGATATGCATAAATGTTCACACCACTTCTAGAATTGTTTGGCCACTGTCTTCAAGGGATATAAAAGACATGTTAAGTTTAATGCTTATGAATGTTGAAGGTGCAATGCTCCCTCAAGTATTAATTCCCTTTTTTCTATCAACCAAAGCATGCTTGATGCTTTAGGAACTTGTTGTTGTGAGGAATTGGTCTTTTCTAATGTATCAGCAAAACCTTAATCTTGATTAGTAATATCTTCTTTACTTGGATTTGTCTATAAAATGTGCAATAGCTAACGTTGAAGGTGTGGCTCTTCTAAGTTTATATTAACACTGCTCTTCCTTCTGAAACACCAGTCAAGAGGTGAGTGCTCAAGAAATTGCAACTAATGTTGTTTTAACAGTTGGTTAACTCTTTTTATTAATAAAAGTTCTTTTCTCCCCTGTTTTAGGGTGTTTGTCTACCACGTGGACTTTGTCCTGGGTTTACCAATCAAATTGAATTTGCACCAGTAACAATTTAATACATCTTGAAATTGTGATCGATTGCGGCAATTATTAGGATATCATTCCTTTCATGTTTTTCTAAGGTTTGAACTATCATGTGTTTGTTTCGTTTTTATGGAGGAAGTGGAGCTTTGATCTCTCACATTTTACCATGGTAAGCCTTTTGCTCTTTCTCTTTTCTCTTTTCCTTATTTCCTCTTTTCTCCATGGCAAGTTTCTCCTCTTTGTTTTTTATTTCCCACAAGCAAGAAGCAAGAACCCAGCAAGAATACATAATAGTGGAGGTGTTCAACCATGGAACATAAATGCTCTAGGTGATACGGGCAACCCTTTTGGTCTTCCCTCCACCTCCAATTTGCAAACCACATCTGCGGTCTTAATTCCAATGATCCTGTCCACGTACAAGCATGTAGAGCATAGTTTGTCAATGCACCAGCTCAAGCAGCTAACAACCCTTCACAAAGAATCTCCTTTGAATCAAAGCACAAGTAACTCTCCATTGGGATTTGGACATGTGCTCAAAAGCTTTAGTGTTTCACCAGCCTAAAGAGCTCAATCTATTGGTAGTAGCACTAGTAGCACCCCAACACAACTGTTATAGATATGACAAATACCACCACTAGTAGGTATTGGTAACACCCCTACATGACCATTTCAGTTGCAACAAACACCACCTTGGCAGGCAACATACTACCTAGAGGCATGGGGCCATCAGCTGCACTAGATAGCAATAGCTCCTATGCAATATAGATGCTTGAGTTTGCCACCCAATCTATGTTGAGGGGAGCCTAGAGTCATCACATCCCCTTTGCATTCCAGATGCCTGATTTACATCCTCCCAATCTGGCTCAAGAGAAGGACCAACTCTCCAATCAACCACAGCATCCCAAAGAGGGTTTAAACCATGTTCTTCCTCAAAGAGAGCTGCTAATGTAAGTATTTTCCAAATATTTCAAATTAGTTCTTAACTGCGTCTAGGTTTGCAAGACTTCTAGCCACCCCACCCTTGCATTGTCCATTTGTATTTCCATGCTCAGCTTCTTCCCAAAGTCTGTTGAGTGAACCATTAGTACGATAAGGTAGGATATGGGTACTTTAGTAACTAGCATGGTATGGAACTTGAGCTTTGACCCAAGCCAAATGCAAAATAAGGATAGGTGCGCAAGTGGGAGTTAAAATTATACCTTAAGTTGGTCAATCATACCTAACCTATCCATTATCCCTATTATACATTTGATTATAACTCCCTCCCCCCTCCCCTTTAAGAATGCACACTTTGGGTTTTCACCCTAGTTTTAGTTTTAAAAGTTAGTCTCTAGGACAATTATGAAAATTTACTAAATATGATTAAACTATGAATTTAGATACAACACCATTATGTTCAAGACAATCTCATTCCATTGATATGTTAGATTAGCAAGTTTAGACACTTTCTATAAATAGCTAATAAAATCGAATAGAACCAACACATGGGGCATGATAGTGAGTCTTGGTGGATATGGTAAACTATCATTTAGCAAATATTAAGGGACCCAACACTAGTAAATAAATGAGTTTTTCTAACTAGGTCAAATATGCTTGATTAATAGCATTTAGGACTCTTTCTTTCCTCACCCAAGTCCTCACTAAAGGCACCTACATTTGCAACATAGCTTATGGTGGTCTTGGACAGTGATGACGGTTTTGGGCTAGAAGATCTTACAAAGAGACCACCACCTTTTGGCAACAAGGACTGCCAAATACCACTCCCGCTAGCAAAAATGTTTTACTCAATAACAACTTTAGTGTAAGTGGTCTAGTTATGGAGCATGTGCTCAATGTATAATATTGTTGATTCATGTGGTTTTGAGTTGAAGCAAAGTGCATGGATAGATGCTGCCATGGCTTACAACAATGAGTTGGAGTTGGTCATGCAACCTGAGGCTATTAACAATATCATTAATTCCCAAGAAATAGGAGTTATAGAAGATGCAGCTTGCAATAGCAAATGATCTTGACCTCATGGCACATGTACATTGGCTTAAGCACAAAATTCTTGGAAACTATGGTTTGTTAACACAAGAAGATGAGGATTGCTTAGAAATCCTAGGAGACCATGAGGAGTTCAAATAGCTTAATAAGAAGTAGTTCCTCTAATGCGTCCTCAACACTAATTCCATGCCATATTGGCAAGAATGGGAGCCAGTTCTTGCAAGATTCAGACTGGATGAGCGTAGGTTCAAAGACATGTTTTGCTCAGAAGGTATAGGACCACTTCTACCTCATGCTGGACATAGCATCACGACTTCAATATTGGAGATGATTGCTACATGGATTCATGACCGAGGGTAAGCCATTACCTTTTTGCCTTCTTATGGCAAGTGGTTTACATGTTTGTAGGCTCTAGTGTCGTAGTAGAGATGAGGTTGATAAGTTGCATGAATTACATGAGGATGTGGATAGTCTATACTGCCAGTTTTCGAGGTTTTTAATAGAGAATGCAGTCTGTTCAAGATGGACCTCAAAACCTGTGCCCTTGGGATATAGGGCATTGTCAACCTATTACATGGGGCTGTCTGTGAGTCAGCAAGCATGTTGTACATAAGCCTCAACCTCTTAGGAATTCTATATGCCTATGGATGAAATCAGTTGCAATCTCAAACTTCTCCTCTAGTATTGTGTTTATGAATAAGTTCTCAACATGGTGCTTTAAGAATGCAACTTTATTGTTGTGGAGCACAAGTTTGTGATTTTTAATGGTACACTCCTCAGCCTAGCACCAAAAGCCATTATGACATGTATGTGGTTCAATGTAATCACAGACTTCACCAATTCCAAAAACATGATGAATTGATGCAGAGTTGAAGAATGCTTTACGAGATGTAAGATGAGCTTCATCCACCACAAAGACAAAAGAAAACTAAAAAACAAATTGTTGTGCTTTGAGAGTTGGTAATGGAAGCTAGAATCCTACTAATACTTGTAACACAATATTTGGTTTAGAAAGTGGAACTAATGATGGTGGCACAAGAAGGTTGCTAACTGTGACACTCATGCCTATTCATCACCATTTGCTAGAGTTGATGGTTGCAACACACTTGCTTGTTGATCATTATTTGATTCTACAATTACAATACAATGTTAGTAAAGAAGAAGAGACTAAAGAAATAGCAATAAAGGAAGTACCTACTATACAGGATCAAGAGTTTGCATAAGAAACACTAGTGGTTCTAATTTCAACAATGCTAACACCATCAACTTCAATGCATCTATAGCATCAAAGTCATCCAAGTTTATTGAGTGTAGAATACTTGGACCAAAGTGAGAGTTCATTACCTCCTTATTTAGTGGCTATTTGGCTTTGATGTTTTCAAGTGATAGAGCTAAAACCATTGCCTTGCTAGACAGCATTGCGAGATCCTTTTTTGATGCTTGTGCTCCCACTGTTCTATACATGAACTTGTGAATAGCTTATTGAAAGTAAATTTTGAATGGGCCAAAGTAGCCCACATCCAATGGTTGTAACTTATGTGATGAGTGTGCTAGTAGGAGGCTAAGATCTTTAGCTATGAGGTGTAAAGAGCAATAAAAGGTGTGATTGTCAATGATAAGAGCATACTTGTTTTCACTTGAGTAGCCACCATGTACGTGTTTCACAAAGTGGTGAAGCCATTGAGGCCACAACTCATTTAGCATCCAGACGTTTGGAGTTATTGCAAATATCACTCCCAAGTTCACAGCTAGATATCTAATTTTGCATGTGGCACTCCTCTTGGAAGATATGGAAACTAAATAATGATACTCTCTCCATATTCACAACAATTAGAATAGTGATATGTGAAATGTTGCCTGGAACAAACTCTGCATTCCACTTGTTGCTAGGACTTTGGCACATCTATTTTGACTAGCACAAACACCAATCTTGTCGACATTCCAAATGTTGCTGGCTTTGTATTTGTTCACAAGGTATGTAACTTCAAGTTGATCATAGAAGCATTGAACAACATGTTGACATAAACTCTTAGCTTGTTGTAGTTCCAAAGGCTGAGTAGTCTTGAGTTTTATATTTGGATGCTCTTCATGAACAGTCAAACACCATTTATGACCAGGATTCCAGGTGATATCTCTTCCTGATACAATGCTTGCAGTTGCATCTTTGAGCTCACTTTACATCATAGGGTAGCCAACTTCTGCTGAAACTTTCAACACAACAATAAATATCTCTTTTTCAAATGTAAAGATGGACTATGTCTCATATCCTTCCTCTTCTTAGCCACCCAAGCATTTAGTGTGGAATGAGGTATCCCAAAGTGTATAGCAGCCTTCCTCTCTAATAGCTGACCACCATGGCTTCACAAAGTTGTGCATTGGTCCATGTTCATACATTTGTCACCTTTCTAGACTTCACTTGCTTTTACTTCAGGACTGTTGGTCTACTCTTAGTTTCAGGCTGCTCTTGTTCTTCATGTTTAGATTAATCCTCATTGTTGGGAATATCTAGCTAAGAGCCATGTATATATGCTATAAGAAAGGTAAGTTTAATTGCTTTTAATTGTAATACCTTGGGACAGGTATGTTGAGTGGCAACCTTTCTCTTTACTCTTTGCTTAGCACCATTGGTACTTTGTGGCAGGGCTGTGTTCTACATGTTCAAATGAAAATAAAAACCACAATAGAATCTTCAACTATACCTCCTGGATCTTGGCTCTTGTGTGAGTAGATTGTCTAGTGACTTGTATTGTTGCTCTGAACAGCTCCTCTAGCTGCATGTATAGTTGTAAGTAAAACTATTTCTTTTACAGAGAATTTTTTTATACCTCATCCAAAAATGACAATCCAGTATGGCAACATTTCTAGCTCTCTAAGCTGCTCTTTGAATTTTGAAGCCCTCTAGTACAGGCAGGTTGTGGTACATTACTGACCATCACATGAAGTGCTACACAAGTTTCTTTTCAATTTCATGCTTGGATACACTCCTTTTTTGCAGCTTCAAGTAAGCTCTGTAAAGAAAGGTAAAGAAAAATGTCCTCTTTAAGCTTTTCTTTGAAAACTCACCTAACAACCTTCTTGGTTTTGATCAAAAAGCTAATCTTAAAGACCAAGCTTTACGAGTTCTTTTCCTATCCTAGAAGGCACTCTGATGAATAGCCTTACGGTGTGTCCGATTGGCTTGTGTCCTCGTTGACGAGATGCGTCCATTTGACGCAGCCACGCTGGCCAAAACCCTTGACTTGCATCACCTTGGGCGGTAACCTCTTGTCCAGCTTGTCCTCACCAGTCGGCTCTGAAAAGTCCCTCTTGTAAATCATTGTCCGACAGGAAGAAAGGTCCTTTCTTGCAAAAACTTCCTCTTTGGAGCCGCCACCTCCCTTGCGCTATCGTCTTCCTCCTAATGTGTAACCTTAACAGAATATACTTATTCAAAATGCCGAATATTTAAAGAGCCCTAAATGAGTTAGGGCTTAGGGCTTAGAAGAGAGGGAGAATGGGGAAGATGAGGAAGGCGGCCGCCACCGCGGCTGGGTCCGGCAAGCAGCGCTTCCAGTTCCAGGGCGGAATCCAGTTCTACAAGTCGCGGGGCCAGCACATCCTCAAGAATCCTCTCATTGTCCAGTCGATCGTGCAGAAGGCCGGGCTCAAGAGCACAGACATTGTCCTGGAGATTGGGCCCGGAACTGGAAATCTCACCGTCAAGCTGCTCGAGGTCGCTAAGAAGGTGATTGCCGTGGAGCTGGATCCCAGAATGGTGCTGGAGCTCCAGAGGCGCGTCCAAGGCACTCCCCAAGCAAATCATCTCCAGGTAGGAGAATTCTACTTCTTGGTCCGTGTCAATCGATTCTATGAGTGATATTCTTCTATGCTTGTAGATCATCCAGGGAGATGTTCTAAAGACCGAGCTTCCATACTTCGATGTGTGCGTTGCCAACATTCCCTACCAGATATCATCGCCCCTCACATTCAAGCTCCTTTCGCACAGGCCACTCTTTCGAGCAGCGGTGATTATGTTCCAGAAGGAGTTCGCGATGCGTTTAGTCGCCAAGCCCGCGGATCCACTCTACTGCCGCCTGTCCGTGAACACGCAGCTCCTCGCGCGGGTGGATCACCTCCTCAAAGTTGGCAAGAACAACTTCCGGCCGCCACCAAAGGTGGACTCCTCGGTGGTACGCATCGAGCCCCGGAATCCTTTGCCTCCAGTGAGCTTCAAGGAGTGGGATGGTCTCGTCCGGCTGTGCTTCAACCGGAAGAACAAGACGCTGGGATCGATATTTCGGCAGAAAAACGTCGTCCAGCTCGTGGAGAGGAATCGCAAGGCGGTGATGGCGGTAGCGCAGGAACAGGGAGGGGGTGGTGATATCACAATGCTGGGAGAGAATTCTCGTTCCAACGAAGAAGAAGAAGAAGAAACTGGGATGGAAGTGGAAGAAGACGGTGACAACGAGAACGAGGATGGAATGGACGTAGACGATGATGGATCGAAATGCCAGACCAAGGAGATGCTGCTAGAAATCTTGGAGAAAGGGAAATATCTGGACAAGAGATCTTCCAAGCTTACCCAGGACGACTTTCTGACGCTGCTCGCGTCCTTCAACAAGGCGGGTGTACACTTTTCATCGTGAGCGAAGCAAAAGCTTGCCGTTTTCTTTTTCTTTCGGGTCGCGCAGGAGGACAACCTGTTACAAAACAAGGATTGAAACCAAAAGAGAATGTCTTCCATGCCCTTCAAGCCGCTTGAGAACTTTCCTCGTCTCCAACAGAGAAAGTTGCTGCAAGCTCCAATTTTGCCGGATACTCCTTCCCCGTTTTTGGATCCCAGAAGACTGCTCTTTTATACCACACCATATCTCGTCGCGGTGGAGTACAGGAAATTTACACTTCCACCACTATAACCTTTAAGCTTTCTGTATCCACTCAAAAAACTAGAAAGCCATCAGTTGCCATGCGATTCACAATAATTATGTTCTTAGCGTTTGTTTTCCTGGAGCTCTTCGTGATCTTCATGCTCTTCTCCAAGTTTGGTGCTGGATCACAAACACTCACTTCTCCCTGGCACACATCACACACATAGATTCGATCCAAAAACTTGCAAAGCTATCCCACCTCGTTACTGTTAACATCCCACGTAAAGGAAAACTCGTGCAATATCTTTCAGCACATCTTCCAAAAGGTACTGCTTCAAAGCTGCAAACGAAAATCTCAGCACGAGCTAAAACAGATTCACCTCTTTCTTGTTGGATGCCGTCCTTCTCGTTTGTACTTGTTCTTCTGACTTGCCAGGGTATCAGCCGCTGGATGAGATAAAATCAGTCCCAAACTGCTCAACAGCCGGCAAGAAAAAAACAACTTGATAAGAGAGAAAACTCACCTTGTAGAAGAGTTGCGTCTCTTCAGGCTTCCGTCTCTCGTTGGCTGTGTTGCTGGTTCGATAGTTCACCTTCCTGTGCGTTTCGTTTATGCGCCTGTAAGTCGCAAGGTCCCCATTCAAGGCCCTGCCCAGACTTCTGGGGACGTTTACCCTGTGTAATGCGAGAAAACAATCTTATCAATACAAAAGAGTGTCGTGCGTCTCTAGCTAGGAAGTAGTCAAGGACTAACATTAGCTTATGCCATTTCCACTCTAATTCCTTCGGCTATGCAAGTACATAGAATCTTTCCTATCTTGGGTGACACGGCTTAATACAGTTTTATGAATGGGGGCGGGAAAATTCCAAGTGGCCATTTTTCTCTCTTACCGCTCCAGAAATCTCCTCTCGCTCCAATGGCTCGAATGGCGTTTTGCCGATCGTAGATCACACAAAAATGGAACAAAAAACAGTAACCTAGCACCAGTTTGCAGCGATTGTTTTAGGGCAAAATCGTCATATATTTGCCACCTCATATACGGAATATAGCAGAATATTCTCATTTAAATCGGCTTTCATCGCTTTGGTTTTTTTTTTGCTGCAGGAGGACAATTCTCCTGCCTTCTTACAAAACAATGGCAAAAAGGATTAAAACCAAAAGAGAATGTCTCTCTCTCTCTTCGATCATCTTTCAGTAGACTTCGACGTGCCACTGCTTCTTCTTCTTGAGCATCGACAGCTTCTCTTCCCAAGACTCTCCTCGCTCCTCGGCGACTCTCTTGAGCGTGTCCTGGATGCCCGGCATCATCCCCTTCAAGCCGCAGAAGTATATGTGCGCTCCCTCGTCCAAAAGCTTGAAAACTTCCTCACTGTACTCCTCGATCTTGTCCTGGACGTACATCTTCCCGCCCCGCTTGTTGTTCTGCTCTCGGCTCAACGCGATGTCGTATCTAAAGTTGTCCGGGTACTCCTTGAGATAGCCTTCGAACTCGTCGTGGTAGAGGAGGCTGTCACGGTTGGCAACGCCCAGGAAGAGCCACGCCAAGCCGCCGAACTTGAAGCTCACGTCCTCCATGAACATCCTTCGCAAGTAGCCCCTGAATGGTGCGATACCAGTGCCTGTGGCGATCATAATGTGTGCTGCCTTGGGGTTGCTTTCTGGTAGTAGCATGATCTTCCCCGAAGGCCCTGTGGACACTGGATGTGAGAGAAGAAACTAGACAAAAACTGTATAGGAAAAGCTTGCCTGTGATCTGGACCTTGTCTCCGGGTTTTCTGTCACAGAGAAAGTTGCTGCAAACTCCCTTTCTTGCAGGATCTTCCTTCCCCGTCTCTGGATCCCAGTAGACTGCTCTTCTCACGCAAAGGCTCGCTGTTTTACCATCGAAGTCGTCACCATATCTCGTCGACGCGATGGAGTACAAACGCACGGCATGAGGAGTTCCAGGCTTCTTGGGATTCTCACCCTGAGTAGTCATCAAGCTCAGAACAAGAACAAAAAAAAAAAAGAGCTGGATAGCGAACAGGAGAGAAAAGAGAACTGGAACTTACCGGAGGAATGACACCGTAACTCTGGCCTTCCCAGTAAGGAACGTTTCCACCGTGATCGATCACAATGTGACAGGTCTCGCCAGGAGCTTTGTCGCCAACAATCCTCTCCACTGACTTGATGGTCGCGGTGTATGGAGTTTTGGGCTTGAATATGTTCAATGGAGGGTCGCTGGCGGTGTCAAGATCTGGAGCAGCGGTAGTAGCAACCTTGGCATTCACTCGAAAGAAAACTCTCCTCGCAGCTTTCCTGGATTCACCAAAGTATGCCGCAGCATGAAGATCCAGAGAGAATCCTTGAGCCGCGGGAGGCATCTGTTCGAGAACAAGCAAAGGGAAAAGATTTCTATAGCGCTCATCATGCCCGATGGATTGATTTCTCACCTTGACGCTGACGCATGGCGACGAAGAGCGCAAATTGGCCCCATGAGCAGGCGCTAGCACGGTCCCCTAGAGAATCATCGATCGTGAGAAATTTTCGAGAGATTTCGAGAGAGAATCGATGGATACCTGGAAACAATGCCCCACTGCATGCAGCGCCATGAGATCGATCGCCTGGAGAGGAGAGTGGACCTCAGCTACAGCGCAATGCGGCCAGGAAAACGAGGAAATACCTGCGATCGATCGAATCGATGGGTCAAGAAGAGCTGCTTGGCCTCCCGGGGCGCTTAAAAAGCGCAGCCAACGACCTTTCTCTGCGCGCTAGGGATTCTTCTCTCTCGCTGACCATTGGCCATAGCCAAGGGATCTCTTATTTAAGCCCTGGAATATTTCTTAGTATTTTCACTTGACCCTTCTCACATTAAAGAAAAAATCTAGCTTCACCTAAACATCCTCGCTCTCGCTTGATTTTTCTGGAACAACGCGATCAATCGCAAGGATCACTGGAGTAGAGAAAGATTTTCTGGAAGAACATCCAAACTTTGGATCGATCCCAAGAGTAGAAAAAAGAATGAGAGAAGAGAAAAACAGTACCTTGACGAAGATGATCCAAGGAACTCTAGAGCTATGGTTTCCGCCTAGCCACGACTCTCTCACGCTTCGTCCACATTCTTTCCTCCTCGTTTAAAGTTCTCCTGGTACCGTCGGGCTCCGTCACACTCCGGATTCCACCACTTCTTCCCCTCTTGGATTCCAGGCCCAGATCTTCGACCATGTAGCTCCAGCCATCGATCGGCCTCCTCCGGCTCATGATGTGAGTCTTGACGAAGCCATAAATCTGCCATCCATCCAGTGTTGAGTGTTACTACACGAAAAAAAGAATGGAAGCTAGAAGAGAACTGGTATCTTGCCTGCTTTTTGTTAAACTCCATCCTCCGTTCGAATTCTTCCACCAGAATTCGCTCCTCCTTCTCGGATTGTTCTCTCAATGCCTGGTCTTGGGACTTGCCTTCCCAGCCGTCGGGACCAATCTCGATGTCCGTCGTGTGCCTCTCGCCTTTCTGTGCCTTCTGCACAGTCCTGAAAGATGAAGGACGTTCATCAGCCAGAAAGTAAAAGCAATGAAGAACAAAGTTCTAGACTCCTAGATGGGCCGTAGAACAAAACTGGAAGTCTCTCTCGATGCGATCAGGAAGGCGACCACTGAAGTTCTAGACTTCTAGATGGATGAGATTTACGAGGAAACGAATGAGAGATGCGTTGACACAAACGAAAGAGAAGAAAAAGGACTTACTCACAGGCCTGAAAAATTCAAGGACGTTCATCAATGAGCAACGAAGAACAAAGTTCTAGACTCCTAGATGGAACCTAGAACAAAAACTCGAAGACTCTCACAATGCCATCAGGAATAAGATCACTGAAGTTCTAGACGAGGAAAAATGAGAGAATAAAAAACACACATTGAAGAGAAGAAAAAGGAAGAGAAGGCTCTCTCGATGCGATCAGAATGGAGATCACTGATGTTCTAAACTCCTAGATGGATGAGATGGAAAAGAAGGAGAGAATGTAGAACAAGCATTGCCACAAACGAAAGAGAAGAAAAAGGAAGAGAGGAAGAACACTTACCCATACATGTTCTCGTAGAACTTCTCCACGCTATCATCCAGAGGATGGCCAAGCCTCGCCTCCTCTTCCTTCTCGAGCTCCTTGAGCCAGAGAATGGCATGAACGCGCTGCTTCCGGATGCGATACTCGGCCGCGAGCTTGTCCACCGAATTCACCTCTGGATTCTCCTTGTGCATCTGATACATCTTCTCCTTGCTTGCATCCGATAGCAGGCATGCCGTGTAATCGGGCTCGGGCTTCCCAAACGTGTAGACCGAATTGCCCGCGCCCTCTGCCTCGCCCCAGCGCTTCATCCTCTTGTCCCACGCCTTCTTGTGGAATTCCACGTCCCTGTAGTATGGAATCTTGCGCCCCTTGCCCTCTTTTCCCTCTCCTTCTCCTCCTTCCTCCTCATCGCCAGATTTCTCACCAGATTTCTCCCCGGAATCGCTCGATGTGCTCTCCCACGCCACCGCCGACGCGCCCGATCGCCAGGGCGTCGGCAATGCAGATGATCTCGCGCTGCTGGCGATGCGGCTCCTCCACTGGGCAACGCTCCTCATCCAAGAACCCTAATAATTCAGCCCCAGCGATCCTGACCGTCGATATTGGAGTTTAGCGATGACAACCTAAAAGTAGAGGTGCTTGCGTTCTAGGGCAAGAGATTCTCGCGACAGGCGGTCGTCTCGCTTGCGCGCCATCAGCTCCGGCGCCGTCGATCCATCTCCGTGCTCTCCAGATCTTGCCGCCATGGCGGGCGCCATTGCTAACAGCAATCTCCCGCGGCGCATCATCAAGGTCAGTAGTAGCTCCGATAATTTCCCGTGAGAGCTCATGTTTCGTTTGATCCGCAGGAAACTCAGCGATTACTGACCGAGCCAGGTGAGATCGATTGCGTCGGGACATTTCGTATTCCATTCCTAGAATGTCTAAATGTTTTTCTTTGTGGTTTTGTGCTTCTCTTCCAGCTGAAGGTATCAGCGCTTCTCCTGCCGAAGATAATTTGCGATACTTCAGTGTGATGATCCTTGGCCCCGCTCAGTCACCGTATGAAGGCAAGATTTCATTTTTACTTTGTTCTTCCTCTGAGCTACTGTGTTTCTTCTCAGGTGGCGCGTTCAGGCTGGAGCTCTTTCTTCCGGAGGAATACCCGATGGCTGCCCCAAAGGTACGAAGGTTGTCCTCGCTGGTTTATTTCTTACTGACTTGAGGTCTCACTGTTTTGACAAGAACTGCAATAGGTTCGCTTCTTGACGAAAATCTACCACCCGAACATCGACAAGGTGGGACTCACTGCTACGCTTGCGTTTGTTCTTAACACTGTCTTTGCAGCTGGGCCGGATCTGTTTAGACATTTTGAAAGACAAATGGAGCCCCGCTCTTCAGATTCGCACTGTGCTCTTGAGGTGACTGAATCACTTGCCGTTGTTATTATGCTTAGGCTCCTTGCTCTGTGTCTGACAGTATTCAAGCTCTTTTGAGTGCTCCAAATCCTGAGGATCCCCTGGACGAGAACATCGCCAAGCACTGGAAGACAGACCAAGGAGGAGCAATCGCAACTGGTGAGACAAGAATCCTCTTTTGGTGTTAGAATTTGATAGATGCATTGGTACTTTCCTCTGCAGCAAGAGAGTGGACCCAACTCTACGCTACCTCCAATTAAATCAATGGCTCGGAAAGTCCCCGTTCGTTCGTCTAGTTTTTTCTGCTTTGGTTCTTTGTAAAAATAGTGTAAACACTAGCTACAAACCTGATGCTCGAATGTCGTATTTGTAGGGAAATAACAATAACATTTCTTTTTCTATGAAACTTGAGTATATGCTACTTAGTTTTGTATATTCTATTCATATAGGATTAAAGGTTGTCTAATGCTATTATTTATTATTTAATGTTTTAATTAATTCTATCATATATTGACTTTATTTCTTTAATAGTTTATATTAATTTTGTTGTATTACCTATGTATCTATAATGTTCACATATATATGACGATAATTTTTATAAATTTATATCAAATAGACATTATGATGGACTTTTAATCAGATTTGAGTATTTTAATTTTTTTGTAAAATAATTATTCTTTAATTTCTTTTTTTTTATTTTCTTTTTATTTTACTTCTCAAATTTTCCTTCTACTGAAGAAAACATAAATCTTAACCACTATTGAAATTTGATAGTTATTATTTCTTTTGGTTTTTCAACATATTAAAATACATATTTATAATTTTTTTACAAATTATTAAAGCTACATCTAGTTTATAGATTATTGTCCTCATGAAACTCATTAATTGCAATATTTGCTAATACAAGACATCGCCATCATAGCCCACTAGAATGTTTGTTGGTTTTATGTTGTTGTGATTGTATTTTTTCCTTATATATTATTATTTATCAAGTTATATATTTTAAACTACTTTAATAAATTTAAAGAGTTTATAATACCTTTCTTTATAGATTGATAATTTTTTTTTTTTTGTAAGAGCATGGTGGGCTTTTGTCATAACTAATATCATTATGGGTAACTTGAGATCTTTATAATTGAAGATGAGATTTAAAACTTAGAAAACTTTCTAAACAACACATAATCATTTGTGTTATCCTAGATTTTATTACTTATGAAATAACATAAAATAAAGGTATCTTACCCAAAAAAATTTACTAATAGTTCATTGCAAAAATATGAGAAAAATAAATTAGTTTTAATTTTCTTAAAATATAATATAACAATGTGAATGCATGGAATACAAAATTATGTTTGATCATACATGTTCAATGTTTAAGAAAATATATATAACTAATTATTTTAAAATGCTATAAATTTTGTAAAGTAATTCATTTTTATGATTTTTTATTATAAGTATATTTATAGAAAATCTTTAATTTTCAAGTTATATTATATTATATTTTTATATATTACTAAAAATTTTATAATACTTTTTTCCTCTCATATTCACTTACAACTTTCAAAGAATTTAGCATGAGTAAATTCATACACTAATACTTCAAGTTTCATTATCTAGTATTTAATTTATATATTTTTATCTTTATTTTTTTTAAGTAGCAAGGAATGTCAAGTTTCACTTTGTGAATGAGTAAAAGAATTAGGTCCAATTCATGGAGAAATACAAGATCCTCAAGTTGAATGATTACTTTGAAATAATCTAGTAAAATAAAGGGAAAAAAACAACAAAAATTGAATGATATTAAATAATATTAATTATAAATAGAGGATGATAATAATTATATATATATAAATAATATTAAAATCTAATAATTAATATAATAAATTTAGAAGAGAAATTATATAGTATTTTTGTTTTGAGAAAATGATAAAACAATAGATTTAGATGTGATGAAGAAAATAAATTTAGTTATTTTAATTTTAAAAAGTTCTGATGTTTTATAGTTTTAAAGTTATATATAAGAGATTTATTTATGTTTTCTTGATTACAATTAGAAGTTGTGATGTTATTACTTATGATAATTATATATTACTTGGTGGTCTTAGGTTTAAATCTTCAACTTTACTGAATTTCACCCCTTGACTCTACCTGGTACAAATAAGTTTATGATGTTGTTCATTGTTCAATAATAAATATCCCAACATAGCTTCATGTCAACACAATTCAGGTTGGGAAAGCATCAGATGCTAATGGCATAACTGCACTGCTCAGGGCAACAAAATTGCAATGGCTAGCAAAAGTTGTCACACCAATCCAAACCAGTTAATCAGATTGTGCCACAGGTGATGTAATGCAACCATCAGATTGAGAACTTTTGTTCTCAATAGCAGTATCAGGAATCTTTACTAAAGTGCAAACAAATGGAGATATATCCATGCAGAAGGACAAGCAGGCTTTCACAAGCATTATGCCGGCGTTGACACATCCTGACATTACGAATGCTGCTAGAACAAGCACGAGACAAGCATCACAAGTCATATTTTGTGGCTTCG
The DNA here is from genome assembly GCF_000143415.4 of Selaginella moellendorffii. Lineage (NCBI taxonomy): Eukaryota > Viridiplantae > Streptophyta > Lycopodiopsida > Selaginellales > Selaginellaceae > Selaginella > Selaginella moellendorffii. The sequence continues at coordinate 233,765 of NW_003314391.1, read as the reverse complement.
TTGATTTTGCAAAGGCATTTGACATGGTGTCTAGACGTGCTGATCATTCAGCTTTTGGAAATAGATGCCCCAAGACAGCTTATAGCCATCATCATTGAGATTTATAGATTGGTGAAGCTAGAAATCTTTAGTGGCAACCCCATTCCATCCACCATGGGTGTTTGACAAGGATGTCCATTTCACCTCCGTTGCTTGCAATATACATTGGAGCATTGGAAGTAACATGGACAGAAGGTGTCAAAGACTGCATGAAATGGCATATCATACCTTCCAGTCAGATTGCCACAACAATGTAGTCACAGATTGGAAGACAAAGCATACAGACCGTGAGGGAGATGGAGAGGATCTGTGATGAATATGAAGTCAATCAACTAGCTAATTCACATACAATAGCTCAGTAAACACAATCTTATAACCTTTGCACAGATAAATGCCTTTTGGGAAGCCATTAAGAATCCACATTGTGTCATTTGAGAGAAGGTGTTTACATTACCAACACAACTTCGACGTGGCCTGATAAGCTCACAATGTGGAATCCTGTATTATTACTTAAAAGTGATTACAATTCATACACCAAAGAGATGCCTTCATGATTGTCAAAGGCACTTCAAGGGTACGAATCAATGACAAGGTCACAGCAGCGTGAACCAAGGGGCTCCACGGCTGTTTGTTTTTCTGGAAGACCCGACCTAATCGACATCCATGATAGCTGCGATACACTTTCCACATTAATACAGTTTGAATTCATGAGTACATATGTAATAGTGGAAAGGAAAGATATCACAGATATACGGCGATCACCCACACACAGACATGAAAAGATCGATGGATGATGATAGATAGCTCGCAACTCTCATTATCTCGGCGATGGAGAGGCCTCTCCAAACCATGGCAGGCAGGCGATCATTAAAATATGTGGGCCACCAAACCATACAAACCAAGAGCTATTCTTTCATGACCGAAAGAATCCCCGATTTCACGTGGTTGTTGCATGGTCCAAGGGAGTTTTCTCTCCCCACGCAAAGCTTAGTTTTGTCGCCATTCCCCCATCCGAGCTGTCACCAGGTGTACGGTGACGTGGACGTGACGTGGCATATGTTAAAACATAACACGCCAGCCTGTGATCATTGACTCAAAAACACAATACGGCCGTCGCTGTCCGTCAATAGCCGCCAGCCTCGTGGCAGCTTAGATGGCGTAGCTAGATTTGGCTTTGGTAAAAAATGTAGAAAGAAACTCTTTTACTTTTTTCACTTTTTTACTTTTTTTTTATAAAATTTGTGAGGAAAAATACAGTGTAACGTCGTGTGTGAAGCCAAACTACATCAAACGCCGCTGTTGTTGAAATGTGAATATTCTTTTCTTTGATCGTTGTTGTTTGAGACAGAAAGGATCACATTCATTCACGCTTGTTCCCGCCACCCATGACACCCCCAAATAAAAATTTAATCTAGCAAAAGACACGTTGATGTTGAACCTTCAACAACCATACAGGAAATCGATTGATCCAATATCATTACGTTTCCAATTCCAATGGTTTTGATATGATTTAGGGCTGATTGATTCGCAGGTTTCCATCATAAGCCGTGATAAAAGGCTCATTTAAATTGGCAGCGTTTTTAACCGCCGGCCGGCGCCGTGCTGCCGCCAGGTAAGGCGCGTGTGAGAAAACCGGATTTGTTTTTTACCTCGGGGCGGGCAATGCTTTCACTTTCCCTCCCGGCGCCCTGGGTTATAAAAAAGGGAATAAACCAGCTATACGGTGAAAACGAAATTTACTTTGCTCCTAGTTGCGCCTTGTGTTCTTCCTCCTCTTCTTCCACCTTGTGTCCAAGCGAGAGAGAGAGAGAGATTGGCGATGGCGAGGGCTTGGCGCTCCTAGGGTTTGCATTTCTCTGCGAGATTCTAGAAGAATCTGGTGTGCTTGATCCTCTCTTTGCTCTTTGCAATTCGATCGCGAGGAGGGAAGGAAGGGATTAGATTAGGGTGAGAAGAGAGAGAGATCGAAGGCTGGCATTGAATTGCTTGGCTTTGCTTTGGCGATTCGATTGCAGCCTTGAGAGATTTCTTATTTTTGGGGTGCGTTTTTATGCGCTTGTCTTTCATGCATGCCTCCCTTCCTTTTCGTACCACTGCCATTTCTAAAAGAGAAGAAGAGACTGGAGCGAGCTCTTTCCTTCCCTCTTTGAGAGAATTCTCGATGATTAGAAGAGTTTGTGAGGATCAGAGTCTCTTCTCCCTTGATCGACCCTCCTCTAGGCAAGAAGGAGCGTTCTTGTGATTGATTCTCAAGGCAGAGAAGAAGAAAAAATCGCGAGGAAGAAGACGAAGAAGGGCGGTGGTGATCTTCTTCTTTTCTTGGAGATGTGGAACACACATTGGTGGGCGAAACAGGAGAATGGCCACCACGCCTTGGCGCGCTCGGGTCTCATCCCTCTCGACATGGAGGAGGATCCTTCCAGCAGCACCACATCGCCTCTGTGCCGGATCAGGCAAGCCCGCCACAAGCAAATCCTCCGCCACTGCCTCCTCAACGCGCTCTTCATCCTCCTCGGCGCAATTCTCATCGCCCTCTCCGCGACTCTGATCGATCGCTCCCTCTCCGCCTGGTCCCGCCGCCGCGAATCCATCTCCTCGCAGCGCTTCCACGCCGCCTTCCTCGACCTGGCTTGCAACACCACCGTGGATCGCCACCTCCGCGAGCTCACTCGCCACCCGCACGTCGCCGGCCTCCCTCGCGACTTCGCCACCGCCGAGTATGTCTTCTCGGCGCTCCAGAGCTATGGCCTCGCGCCACACTTCGCCGATTACAGTGTGCTCCTCAGCTACCCGGTGGAGCGCAACCTCTCGCTCCTCCATCCGGATGGCTCGCTCAAGCTAGAGCTCTCGCTCCGGGAGGAGGATCCCGGAGGGGGCGATGGTGGCGGTGGCGGTCCAGCAGCAGTGATCAGCTCCTACCACGCTTACTCTCCATCCGGCGACGTCCAAGGCGAGGTGGTCTATGTCAACTATGGACGTAGCGAGGACTACCAAGAGCTGGAGCTGCTCGGCGTGGACGTGAGAGGAGCCATCGTTCTCGCTCGCTATGGCCAGATCTTCCGCGGAGATATCGTGGAGAACGCCGCCTCGAGAGGCGCGGTGGCGGCTATCATCTTTTCCGACCCGGGCGATTACGCTGCTAATCAAACGCAAGGATACTTCCCCGACTCGAGCTGGCTCACTCCCACTGGCGTCCAAAGAGGTACCGTCTTTCAAGGCAATGGAGACCCGCTCACGCCTGGATGGCCGAGCAGCACCGCCAATGCCGAGAGGATTCCAGAGTCGCGAGCTGGCTTGCCGACGATTCCATCGCTGCCAATCTCCGCTCGGGATGCTCGGCCCATCCTCGAGAGCTTGGGTGGTAAAGTTGCTCCGCGAGGATGGCGAGGAGGATTTGCGATGGAGTACAGGACTGGACGAGGACCGGCAAAGCTACGCTTTCATTACGTTGTGAGTAACTTACACTTTTCTTGCAAGTGTTTCTTCTTCCCTGCTTGGTTGTTCTTGACCACTGCTTTACTTCGCTAGTGGCGTGTTTTTCTTCCTCTTTTTTCTTTTTTTTTTTTTTCTTCCAGAGTTCTTTAGCTGTGACTGTGGGGCACGCTTGAAAAGTCTGTGATCAGAGAGTGTGCACGAGTCTGTGTGATTGGTGGGGGAGAGGAAATTCTCTTTTTAAGTGGAATTTTTACTGTGCGAGATTGGACTCGTAGAGAAGTTGGCTGCGTCGCTCGCGATCGCTCGCAGGGATAGAGATTCTTGGTTCCTTTTTTTTTCTTCCCAGCTTTTTCACGGCATTGGAGGGGGTGGAATGATTTGTCACGTCAATGTATGATCGAGCAGTGAGTGTGTGTGAGAGAGAGAGAGAGAGAGCGAGGAGTGCGGGTCTTGTCAAGTATTCCATCCGGATGATTTGTAGGGACAAATTGCTTGCATGTCAGGATCTGGAAAGCGGCCTACGTGCCTTGATAGCAAAGTGGAAATCTTTGGTGACGTTTGTTGTTTCTGGCTTTCATCGCAGGCAAATCAAACACTGGCTTCTATTCGGAATGTGTTGGGTGCCATCAAAGGATACGAAGAGCCGGACAGGTACACAAAGTAGTTGATTCACCTTCTTTTTGTTGGTGTCTTTCTTTTCTGCTCCTTGGGCTGCGAGGGAGTAGTGTGTGTTGTACTGAACTTTTCTTGTAAAGGGATTCATGTGATTGAGCATTTTGGATCATATCCTTGTGGCCATTCTCGCTTACACGTCACTGACCCGTGCGTGTGTGTGTGCTTGTGTGTTTTGGCCAGGTTTATCTTACTGGGAAACCATCGCGACGCATGGACCTTTGGAGCTGTGGATCCAAACAGCGGCACCGCAGCATTGCTCGAGGTAATCCTTTTTTCTTTTCCAGCATATTGCTTTTAAGCTGACTTTGCTGGTTGTAGATAGCTTCCAGGCTTGGAAGGCTTGTGAGAGCCGGGTGGAAACCACGCCGGACGATTGTTCTGGCGAGCTGGGACGCAGAAGAGTTTGGCTCCGTAAGTTACAATCAACATCTCCATCTAGACATCGCTTTCGAACGCGTCGCATTGATAACGTACTGTCCCCTGTACTCTTCCAGGTTGGATCGACTGAATGGGTGGAAGAGAACTTGGACCTTCTCGGAGCAAGAGCAGTCGCGTACCTCAACGTCGACTGCGCTGTGAGCGGTCCCGGTTTCTTCGCTGGAGCAACGCCACAGCTCGATGATCTGCTGGTGGACGTGACAAAAGAGGTGGCTAAGCTAATGCCGGCTAAAAGCTAAGCTTGTATCTAACTCGGGATTCGTGTGTTTCTTGACACAACAGGTGGGGGACCCTGACACGGGGCGTGGCTCTGTTTATGATTCTTGGGCCTCTAGAAGCCCAATTGGAGGAGGAGGAAAATCCTCTCCTACGGTACGTGAAATTTTGTGGAATAGTCTGTGCAAATGGCGATGAGATGTAACATCTTTTTCCGCAGGTTGACAGGCTGGGAGGCACAGACTCTGACTTCGTTGCGTTCCTTCAGCGCGCTGGTGTTCCAGCTGTTGACATGTACTTTGGGAAATGTATGAACTCTCTCAGGTTATCTTTTTCGTGAGATCGATGCAAAAGTTTTCTGTCTCCTAAAGTGCTTACGCTCGCGCTTTCGCTTGTCTCTCTCTGTGTGTGTGTGCAGCTTATCCAGTGTATCATTCGCTGTATGACAACTACGACTGGATGAAGCGATATGGAGACCCGTTGTTCCATCGGCATGTAGCCGGTGAGCTGTGATTATATTTAACTCTCTCTTGCGAAAGCGTTCCTATATTATTGCAAGCTTTGCAGTTTCGTCGATATGGGGATTGATGGCTCTACGCCTCGCGGATTGTCTCGTTCTGCCATTTAACTATGGCTCTTATGCAACGCAGGCACAGGTTCTTTAAGACTCTTTTTGTTGCTTGCTGGCTAGCGCAATCGATGTGACCCGTTTGTGCCATTCTGGCTGGATCCATGCAATGCAGGTGTATGGAAACGCGGTGGAAGATGCACTGCGAGCAGCCAAAGCACCGCACAACGTAACAGCGTCGCCGCTGCGTACGTCGCTGGCGAGTTTTGTCGAGGGGGCCAAGCAAGCCGGTCACGACTCCAAGGTTTTTCTAGTCACGCTCCACACTTAGTTTAAAATCTCACTGATTTCTCTGTTGGTTGGTTTTGTGAAGAAACTGGAGAGAGAGATATCCTTGTTGCTTCCGAGGAGAACATTAAACGACAGGTTGATGCTGGCCGAGCGTGCTTTTCTGGAGGAAGGTGGCATTCCCGGAAGAACATGGCACAAGCACTTGGTAAGCTTTTAGTCTTCTTAATCAAGCGATCCAACTGTTTTGGTTTCCAGATTTACGGACCATCCAAAAACAATGGCTATCAGTCAGAAGCCTTCCCCGCTGTGCTCGATGCGATTGTAGAGGCCTCTGGCTCGACAAATCCAGACAAGTGGGATGCGGTCCAGCATCAAATATGGAGGGTGTCCAGGGTTTTAGAGCGCGCTACGCTAGTTTTGCGTGGAGAGTTAACATAAGAAAGGGACCAAACAACACTGTAAATCTTTCGCTCATCTCATCAATGTAGAAAGCTCGCTCGAGAGTCTCTGGTGGTTTATTAATGTCGAAAGCAAAAGGTCACATGGTATGGAAGAAAAAAAGATCTGAGGCTTTGTTAAGCGGCTCTGAGTCGAGAGTTCCTGGAAAGAGATTCATACTTTTACGTGACATGAAGATAGCTAAACCAAAATGAATGCACTCACCCTCTCAAAGCCATGGCGAGTTTGCCAGTGGCATGACCACGGACTTGGTCTGGAGATATGGCAGGAGCCCCTCGTATCCATTCTCCCGGCCGATTCCGCTCATCTTGTAGCCTCCGAATGGGATTCCCGGTCCAGCACTGAAGTACGAGTTGACGAAGACAATCCCCGACTTGATCGACCTCGACAGGAAGTTCACCGTGTCGATGTCCTTCGCGAAGATTGCAGCTGCCAGACCATAGCTCGTGCTGTTGGCGAGCTTGACAGCCTCGTCCAGGGTCCTAAAGGAATGACGAAGAAAGTAGAATGAACAAAAAAGAACTCACAAGTAGGGACTTACTTGAACTTGAGCACAGAGAGGACAGGGCCGAAGATTTCCTCTTTCGCTATCGTCATTGATTGCTGTAAAAAGGAAGAGACAAGTCAGGAGTCAGTCAAGGAGGTTGAAACAATCACGAGAAAGATATTACCGTAACGTCAGCAAAAATGGTCGGCTCGATGTAAAATCCCTTGTCACCAATACGCTTTCCTCCAGTCACGAGACGAGCTCCTTCAGCGTGAGCGCTTTCGATGTAGCTCAAGATCTTGTCAGCCTGAGCTTGGTTGATCTGCAACACATACGAGCACATACGTGAGGCGGTGTAGAACCATCATCACAAAGATAAAACACACCTGGGGGCCATGCTCGACTTCGATCTTCAACGGATCACCAATAACTCGCCGCTTGGCCATCGCCACTGCCTTTTCAATGAAGGCATCGTACACGCTCTCGTGGACGAACACTCTGGACCCCGCGAGACAAACTTGTCCCTGAAAAGCGTAAACAATGAGTCATGTAATGTCAGTTGCGAGTTCTTACCTGGTGGAAGAATATGGCCAGATGTGAAAAGAAGGCAGCAACCTCCAGGTTTGCGTCCTCGCAGATGATGAAGGGTGACTTCCCACCCAGCTCCAGCGTAACCTGCTTCAGGTTGCTGCTTGCAGCATCATTCATCACAAGCCTTCCGACGTTGGTCGATCCGGTAAAGGTCAACTGCAAAAGATTGTTGTATGAGATCCTGGAAAACAGCCAAGGAAAACTACTTTCTATGTACCTTATCGATGTCCATGTGTCGTGCAATCGCGGCTCCCGCTGTGGGACCGAATCCTGGAACGATATTCAGCACGCCGGCTGGTACTCCAGCCTAGAAAACAGGACCAAACTCAAAGTTAAAACAGGGCCTCCCAGAATACCATCTTTTCCTTACCTCGAGCGCAAGTTTCGCAATCCACAGTGCAGTGAGAGGTGCTTGTTCCGAAGGTTTCACAACCATGGTGTTGCCGCAGACGAGAGCTGGAGCGATTTTGCACACGAGAAGATAAACTGGGAAGTTCCAGGGAACGATAGCTCCCACAACGCCGACCGGCTCGTACAACGTGTAGGCGTGCACATCCCCGTCACCTTTGAGAGTCTTTCCCGCGATCTTATCGGCCCAGCCTACAAGGAACTATCAGGACTCGCCAAGAACTGGAAGGACGGAGAGACGAGACCTCCGTAGTATCGTATAACGTCGATGGCTGCATTCGTCATGAACATGGTCGCTTGTAGCGGCATCCCGTTGTTGAGGGTTTCCAAGGTGGAAAGATCCATGATCTTGGCCTCCATCAAGTCAGCAAGCTTGGCCAGGATCTTGCCCCTCTTCTGCAAAGCAAAAAAGAAAAAGACCACGAAAGGAATCAGCTTTCTCTCATCCAGAAATGCTACTTACAGCTCCGGCCAGACGAGGCCATGGACCCTCCTCGAAAGCCTTGCGAGCGGCTTGGACGGCGAGATCCACGTCCCGTTCATCGCCTTCAGCAACATCTGCGATCGTTTCTCCAGTACTCGGGTCAAAAGCCGCGAATTTCTTCCCTGAAATTGTGAAGATGTAGGATCCAAGAAGAAGAAACGCAAGGAAACACGAAAAGCTCCAAACCTGACGCCGAATCCACGAACTGGCCGTCGATGAAGAGCTGCTTGTGCTCGATCGTCTCCTTGAGCTTATCCCGGCTCAAAAACTCCATCGCTCCTTCCTCTCTAAAAAAAGCTTACCCTACGCCAACTTAAATAGCTAGACCGTCGATATGTATGTGTATGTATGTTAAAGCGCGTTATAATAACCAAATATCTTTGCAATGATTCAAACGCGATGCTCAAGCCTGTCACTTCGCGAAAGCAATGACGCCGCCGCCGTGGAGGCCGTGGAAACGATCCCTGCAAAGCTTCCAGGCTTGGACAAATTTACAAGCCTGGCTAAGTTTGTCAGCGATGACAAAACAAAGAAAAGGAAAAGGAAACGAAGAAACGAAAGCTTACGGGGAGAGGTGCTCGGCAAAGGAGGAGATTGCCGGGACAACATCGCTAAAGTTGTCAGCGGTAGCGGGAGCCGTAACCTCGACGAGCTGGATGTTTGGAGTGACGGGTGTCGCTTCGTCGATCGAGTGCTGCTTGGGAAGCCTACACACTGAAGTTACCGTGACCGTGATCGGGAAGGCTCTCTGGAAGCGGTACGCAAAACCATCGCGGAGAAGCTCGTAGTCCATCTTGTAGCCAACGGCGTAGAAGAAACGAAGCGCATTGTTGCTCATCTTGGACTCCACAATGTTGCGTACCAAGGCGGGCAGCTGCTCGGCACCAGTGCCTCTCATTGCTCCTCCTATGTGCTTCACAGTCCTCGAGGAAGGAAGAAAACAAAGAAACTGAGAATGAGTAACTTCTACTTCTTACTTCTTGCGAGGAGAAGAAACAACATACCAAATGTGAGGTCGCTTGGAGAGATCACACAGTAGATGGAGCTCCGAAGCCACGGTGCCTGTTTCAAGAGATTCCAAAGCTCTAGAATCCGCGAAAGAGGAAATCGGCTTACTCTTGAGGCATATTTCGTGGGTTTTGACAGCCTCGCGCTGTCCCTCGCACAGGCCTTGCAGCAGCACATCCAGAGCTTCTACGTGCTGCGGCGATTGTCAATCGATCGATTGCTTGATTGGAATCGAAGAACAAACCTGAGCCTCGATGATCCCTTGCACAACGCATTCCATTTTTCCCTCCCTCGGGCCCAGAAACCCTAAACCTTTGATTTTAGGGCACCAATTCCCCCATTTACCTTTGGTTTTGGCGCCCAAAAAGAAAATAGTTTAGGGCAAAAGAAGCGCTCTGTTTTTAGGGTTCTTGAGCAATGGAGCTCAAGGAGATTGGCGCCTTGAGGCGTTCGTCGTGTGTTCTAGGTCTAGGCTTCGCGACACAGCGGCTGCCGGTGGTGCGATGCGGCAGGAAGAATGCGCACGGTCCGGCCAGGAAGCAGCTCCACAAGCAGTGGGATCGGCAGCGGCGGGGCGATTCCAAGCAAGTGTCTCGCCAGTGGAATCAGCAGGTGCGTGATGTAACGACATTGCCCGATGTGAAGCGATTCGACAGTCTTTCAACTGAGGATCGAGCAGTCGGGCAGGTAACATCGGCGCAGGCGAATTTCATGACTGTCGTGGTGGAACGAGCTGGAGCGCTCGACGATGGCTTGCGAGAAGAGGGCTTTAGAGCGGGGATTAAGCTTCTTTGCGTGGTGAGAGCACTTCTCAAGAAGATCAGGAGAAGAGTCATGGTCGGTGATAGTGTTTTAGTCTCTGGAATAGATTGGACAGACAAACGCGGGATGATTGAAGATGTTTTACAGAGACGATCCGAGACTTCGGATCCACCAGTGGCTAATGTTGATTTGTTACTGGTGCTGTTCTCACTCGATAGGCCGCGCTTGGATCCTGTGATACTGAATAGGTTCTTAGTCGAAGCCGAGTCGACTGGAATACCTCTAGCAGTGGTGCTCAACAAGGCGGATCTTGTTACTCAGGAGGTACCCGTTTTATTTCTTTCTTTTCGCTTCTGCAAAGCTGATAGAAGGATCATTTTTAGTTTTCAGATGAAAGATAGCTGGGAGAAGCGGCTGACGGAGTGGGGATATAAACCATACATATGCAGTGTAGAGACTGGTATGGGGCTTCATGACATGGCTCCTCTCCTCGAAGATAAAACATCAGTCGTTTTTGGCCCAAGTGGAGTCGGAAAATCGAGCTTGATCAATTTTCTACGCGGAAGGTCTTGCCTTCCACCAGATGACATCCAGGTCTGTATACCTTCGAAGTTCGTCTGATGCTAACTGCAATTGTCGCGTGTACAGGCACTAGACGAAGTTGACGATGAAGTCATTCGCGTAAATGAGGTGTCGTATCGAACTGGATCCGGACGACACACGACGCGGCACGTTTCTCTCTTGCATCTGCCATTTAGAGGGGCTATGCTCGCTGATACTCCAGGTTTCAGCTATCCCAACTTGTCAATGGTGACGAGTAACTCATTAGCATCGCTTTTCCCCGAGGTATTTTTGTTCAGCTTCTTCTTATCGTGATGCAAAAGTTTTTGTAGGTGCGGGCGCGCCTGGAGAAGAGCGAGTTTAGCTGCGGATTTGCAGATTGCCAGCATATATCGGAACCGGATTGTGTAGTGGGTGGTGACTGGGAAAGATATCCATATTACGTTTCATTGTGGAATGAAGTTCACAAACGAGAAGAACACGAGAAAGCGGTCTTTGGCACAAAGCAAGAAAATGACATGAGGTAAATTTGTTTTCGATGGTTCTCGTTATGTTGAACTCTGGAATTTGGCTGGTTGCAGGTTCAAGGTAAGAGAATCCGGAGTTAAGCAGGCCGAACCAATGCTTGAGCTAAAGAAACATCGAAGAACGTCTCGCAGACAAGTTCGGCAAATGGTTGATAGTGATGTTCGGGAGCAAAGAGACGAACAGAGGGAGCTCGATGAGCTGGAGAATGCAGATGCTGCCGTCTAGACGGTAGCTTATCTTTGGACCATGTCCTACAGTGCTCCGGCTTATGGATGTCAGTTTCCAGGGAATTCTATACGATTAAAATCCGTCCTGGTCTTTTGGCGCTACCTCAAAGCATATAGTTGTGAGTGGATTATTCTTTTTCCTTTCCACAGCTTTTTGTCACATGCGACTTTTCAGATTCGCCATCTTTTTAAGTTCTTTCTCAAGGCACCTATGATATTACTAGAAGTGGAGTAGTAACGTGCTTGGTTACCGGTTCCAGCTCGTTGTTGTGTCGCATAGCTTTCGGCACGGGAACGGGGAGGTGGTGGTGGCCATTTCAGGATACTTCCTGTGCAGTTTTGGAAGGCCGATGCTTGATGCGGTTCTAGAGCGAGGCAGACATCGAGGCCTTGCTTGCTGGGAAGGAAAATAACGCAGTTGTTGCCTCTCTCGCCGGGGATGAAGAGTGTGTGGCTGGGAGGTCCCCAGCCGAAGTCGACTTTGTGGAAGGAAAAATTCGCCCAGGACGAAAGGTAGATGCCACTGTTAACAGCCGGGACAGCGTGATTCAGCTCCAGCCAGTCGATTGCAGACCTCACGTAGTCGTCCGTAACTCTGGCTTTGGCAACTTGGACTTCCTTGACACAGGCCGAGAACGGTTTCTCAGCTAGATCTCGAGGTGGCATTCTGGCACAGGCTAAGCTGAGGGTGTTGCCAGTGAATCCTACCGGAAGAGATGGAGTCAGTACCTTTCGGCTGTCGACAACAAAGACCAAGTTGGAAGTTTGATCAGCATCCATGCTTAGAGCCTGGGTTCGGGCTTGCCAGACTTTGGTGGCGAGCGCTTCGAATGTTGTGCACCTGGACAGCAAACCGTCTGCTAGAGCTTGGGCCTTCAGAGAATTCAGCACTTCGGTGGGAAAATTGAAGGTTTTCCACAGTCCAAAGTGTGCTCCAAAGTTACCATTCAGCTTCAGTTGAGACAGTGAATTGGGAGTCGTGAAGTAGCTGTCCTGGGGTACTTGGTCAACTTTCATATACTCGAAGTGCTCGTAGCTGGGATTGGGTAAATCTCTGGCTTTGAGCAACCTCCTATCCGCTACCGGCTTCACTGGGAACTCTTGTCCTCTTGCAGCAGCGGTTAAGTTTGCAAGGAAGTCGTCCCCCGAAGCTCCGCCAACGAGAGCGTGGTTTCTCGAAATGCCAACGACAAAGCCTCCGCATTTGAACTTGGTCACCTGAGGAAGCAGTATTTGATGAGCTCAAGAAGCTTAGTATGCAAGAGAAAGCAGGCACCTGGAGTGTGAGAAGCGGGGCATCGGAAACTTGGTGCGAGGCGGGCGAGTGAAGAATGAAATCTTTGAGAAGACCGACCAAAGTCGGACCGTCTTGAAGATCTGCGAGTGTGACATTGGTGGTGGCTGCGACGAAAAGTGCTCCTGCTCGGTTGCAATCCACCTCGACACGTTTCTCCCGGGCGTTCATTCTCAGCCTTCCAGCCATGAAGTGGTATGGGACCAGAACTTTGCTCAGTGCGGCTCGTAGCACGTCGACAACATTCTCAGCGCTCCTGTGCGGTGACGGGGGATAGAAGTACACAGACTCGAGGTTAAACAGGACTTGCTGATCGTAATTGGAGAGGTAGAGCGGCTGATCGTCAGTGGCTTGAGCAGGAGCAACCAGGCAAAGCTCTTCGACGTTAATTTCGGACTTCTGGAGTGCTGCTGTCGCCTGTAGAGCCATACCTCTGAACTCTGAGACGCTGAGCTCCTTGAGGAGGTGGGAATGAGGCAAAGGAAGCAGCACAGAGAAGCGTTTCCTTGCAGTGTGGACGATGGCTATTAAGACAATCAAAACGCACACTGCCAGGTATGGATGTGTTTAGATTCTTTTGATCGCGTTTTTGCAGCTCGCAACTTCGAAACTACAGCTTTTAAAAGCCAGGGAAAAGTCTTTTGCTGCAACTCTAAAACTTGGTGCTCCTTTAAGACCGAGTGACAAATTTTACATGGGCCCTCTGAGTGATACTGCGTTCCAAGACATGGCTACGACTCTATAGCCTCGAGGTTGGTGCAATCTTGTAGTTTCCTTCTTGTTATGATCCTTGTGGCAGTTCTCCGTTGGTGCGAACAAAAGCAATTGAGCAAAAGCGATTAAATGCGAATGGATGAATGATTGAAGATTTATCTGGTGAAAGAATTTTCCGCACGGATCGTGCTTCCAGCGTTATTTTATCTCAGCCTGTGGAGCAAGCAAGCAAGCAAGCAGTTACATCCTTTGCTCTAGAGGAACGCTGCTTCTCGGTGCCGGGGAACTTTAAGATGGTAAGACACCCACTCTGTTTCGTTGTTGCTCGCTGATAACAAATTCTACCACCAGTTGGACGAGACGACCTGCGATGAAAACTCAGATGAGCCATGAAAAAAAACGAGTGAGAATGAGCAACGAACCTTTTCAAATCAACGAGGGAGTTGAGGCCCGATAATGGCTTTTTTGGGAGGCTTGGACGGCGTAGGAGGAGGAGGCTCTTGTTGTGACGACAAGGCGCGGGTAGCTTCGGCCCTCCATTCGGCTTGACGCTGGGCTTCAGCAGTCGGCAAGCCCAGCTTCCATGCAACCATCACAAACGACATGTATTAATCCTAAACGCATCTCTCCAATCTCGACACTTTTTTTTTTGGCAGCGCAAAGACGAGAGAAGAGGGAAGTCAAGGCGCTCACCGCAACCCGGAAGGCATCCATGCGAGCACTCTCCTCCTCTTCAATCTGTGCCAGCTTCTTACCCGCGGCTACACTTCGTTCTAGTTTCTGGAAATGAGAAGAGTTCCGCGTAAGATTTTGGTTTGTTTTGCAACACAATGCGTACTTACCTTTTTCTCAAGTCTCAGTTTTTTCCGGGCTCTGGAGACAATTGAAAAAATCAAGAGCAAGCACTGAAAGGTTTTTCTTCCGTGAAGTTACCTCCAGTCGATTGCTCCGTACATATCTTGCATTTTGGCTTGCTGGGCTTGAACTTCTCGCAGCTCTCCATTCAGCCTGGCCTGCTCACATTATTCGTCAGTGGCTATGTAAAGTTTGTCCTTGCAAAAGAAATAAAAGTTTACTTTGATTTACCTTTGCGAGCTGAGCGTTTTGATAGATGAGATTTTTCTCTTGCTCTCGTGCCTCCATCGTGACCTTTGCATCGAAAATGAAAAGAAGAGGAAACCATTTACACCTTCGCTACGAAACGCAAGATCAAATTACCTGGAGCTTGGCTTGCGTAGCTGCCTTGTTTGATCCGTGCTCCTCGTCATCCTCCGTCTCGTGATGCTGCTGCTTGCGAGATTTCTTCGGCCTCCTCGGCTCATGCCTCTCTTTCCTCCTCTTCTTCTCGCCGCTACTCTTTTCTCTGTGAGCTCGGTGGTGCTCTCGTTTTTGCCTTCGTTTACGTCGCTGCTTTTTCCTCTCCCTCTTCCTGTCACAGCAGCATTTGCAATGGGATAGAACAATAACACACACCACTCGAGCAAAAACAAAAGCTCTAGACACTTGCCTGGCTTCGTCGTCGGAAGAGGAGTAATCCGTCTCACTCTCACTCACACGCTTCTCTCGTCGCCTCTTTTTTCGTCTCCTCGCATCGGGGCTGGAGTAACCCGAGGAAACGAAAGACTTTGAGGTGTCTGTGGATAAGCTACTATCACTAGAACTCTCCTCTCCTTGTTTCCTCCTATGCCCCATTGTCTTCCTAAATTCTATCCTCTGCTACGAGCACACAAAAAAAGAATTTTTCCTCCAACAATGCAAGCAGTCAGTTATCTAGTGCTGCTAGCACAACTGCCTTACGTATTAAACCAAACTATAGCTAGGTCAAAACCATCCCTCTAACGAAATCGATCAATCAATCGAAAATCCAGGGAAAAACTGCTGGAAAGCTTGCCAGGATTCGAGGCGCCAGCCAGAATCCTGGCGGGCGCATCCAAAATCTCACACACTTACGACGAGGAATCGCGGCGCCTCCATCCCCGTCGGGAACCCTTGGCGCAAGACGAAACGCCATATCATTTTGATTTTTAGGGTTCTATCTCATCGATCATCGAAATATTCTGGCGATTCGATCGATTCGATCATCGAGGAACTCGCGCACAGTGCTGCCAGGAATCGGAAAGAAGCTTCCATTGGTGTTGGAACTTGGAAGATTTCCTGGTGGTTGAGCGACCGGAGAATCAAATCAAAATGGTGTGCGTGTTTTTTGTTTCTTTTCTTCCTTGTTGTGTCCTTGCGAGATTAAAAAAATTCCAGGCAAGCATCGGTTCTCCCGGATGCCGCATCTCGACAGTCGCGATCTCCGCCCAATTTTACCACGAACAGGGGCAAGGGTTTAAGCGGACTGCCTAAAAAAATTTGTGTGGTTTAGAGGCGATCTCACATTCGCATGTAAAGAGGCCCCGGATTCTTCCCAGCCATCGCTCGCAGCGCTTCCTCTCTTTCGCTCGATCCATGGCTGCCGCTGCCGCTGCCGCTCCAATGGCCGTGCGCGCCATGGAATCCATGGCCGCTTCTTCTTGCTGCTCGGAATCTTACAGTGCCAGGGTTTCGCATGGCCGCCGCGCTGGATTCTGTGGCCTCCGCAAGGAGATCGCGAGCCTCCGGGCTTCCGATCCATGGATCCAGAGCTTGCAAGCGAGGAGGTCGAGATCCGGGGCCAGGCGATCCATGGCTGCTCGCGCCTCGTCGTCCAATGGAGGGCCGCAGCCTTTCGATTACGATGTGATCATCATCGGGGCTGGCGTTGGCGGCCATGGCGCTGCTCTTCACGCTGTAGAGCAAGTAAGTTCCTTCTTTTCTTCGCGTCTAGCCTCGGAGAGAAGTGAATTGCGAGAGATCTCTTTCTCTTCGTCCAGGGGCTCAAGACCGCCATCATCGAAGCAGACATTGTTGGAGGGACTTGTGTGAATCGAGGATGCGTTCCTTCCAAAGCGCTCCTGGCCGTGAGTGGACGCATGCGTGAGCTCCAGAACGAACACCACCTCAAAGCTCTTGGGATTCAAGTAAGTTCTAGCTGGTGTTGGATCGAGTTCTAGGAAGCTCTACGTGAATTTCTTCTTTCGCTTTTTTCCGTAGGTTGCTGCGGCGGGCTATGACAGACAAGCCGTCGCTGATCACGCAAACAATCTCGCTACCAGAATCCGTGCAAACCTCACGAATTCTATGAAGGCTCTGGGAGTGGACATCTTGACTGGTGTTGGCAGCGTTGTGGTCAGTATCTCTGTGTTCTTGTCTCGTAAGTGTCTTCTCACAATGCTTGTGTTTCTACAGGCACCTCAAAAAGTGAGGTATGGCAAGATCGGCTATGTTGACAAAGTTATCACAGCCAAAGATATCATCATCGCTACCGGATCAGTTCCATTTGTTCCACCGGGGATTGAAATAGATGGTGAGCTTTTCACTCCTTTTTAAGATCGATCACTAAACGAATTTATTACTTGACTACACTCAGGCAAGACCGTTTTCACGAGCGACCACGCTTTGAAGCTCGAATGGATACCAGATTGGATTGCCATTGTCGGAAGTGGCTACATTGGCTTGGAATTCAGTGACGTCTACACTGCCCTCGGAAGCGAGGTTTAGTTTTTCTTCTTTCCTTTTTCTATAGAATACGCGATGTGCAGGTGACTTTTGTTGAAGCTCTGGATCAACTGATGCCAGGCTTTGATCCTGAAATCGGGAAGCTTGCTCAGAGGCTCCTGATCAACCCTCGAAAAATTGATTTCCACACTGGCGTGCTCGCAAAGAAGGTAGCTTTTTTGCATCTTTGCTTGGCATGTGTATGTTCAACTATCTGTATGCAGATAACTCCAGCTAAAGACGGGCGTCCAGTTTTAATAGAACTTGTCGACACGAAGACGAAGGAGCCCAAGGAGACACTTGAGGTAACGGTTCAGCTCTCAAACGACTAATAACTGAGGATTGAGTTTGCTCCAGGTCGATGCAGCAATGATCGCAACGGGCAGGGCACCATTTACAAAAGGATTAGGCCTTGAAAATGTAAGAGAGTACTTTTTTTTCGTGTTTCATCCATTCATCTTGTGCACTGTTTGACAGGTTAATGTTGTAACTCAACGAGGATTTGTTCCTGTCGACGAGCGAATGCAAGTGCTAGATGGGAGAGGCGAACTGGTTGGTTGTTTTCGTTTGACAAGTTACATACATGACTCTTGTCTTGCTTTAGGTACCTCATTTGTACTGCATCGGCGATGCAAATGGCAAACTGATGCTTGCTCACGCTGCCAGTGCTCAGGGCATTTCAGGTAATCTCGAGAGAGACATGTTTTGTGTGATGTGACCGTGATCGTGTCTCTTTTGCAGTTATTGAGAGACTTGCTGGAAACGACAATGTCCTAAACCATTTAAGCATACCAGCCGCTTGCTTCACACATCCAGAGATAAGCATGACTGGGATGACTGAGGTACATACGCATTCTCTCGGAATTCGCCTTTTGTAAGCAGTGTACTTCATGCGTTCCAGCCTCAAGCGAGGGAGAAGGGCAAAGAGCAAGGATTCACGGTGAGCGTGGCGAAGACGAGTTTCAAGGCCAACACAAAGGCGCTGGCCGAGAACGAAGGCGATGGAATGGCCAAGGTAATAAAATAATTCGTCGTAACACGGTTGATTGAATTGATTCCTGCAGCTTATTTATCGCCAAGATACCGGGGAAATCTTGGGAGTTCACATAATTGGCTTACACGCAGCTGATCTCATCCACGAGGCTTCCAACGCCATGGCTTTGGGAACTAGAGTCCAGGTTTGCTATGTGATAATTCCCTCACACACTCTTCTTTTCTTACATGGTTGAATCGTCCAGGAGATCAAGCTTGCCGTCCACGCGCATCCCACCCTCTCGGAAGTTTTGGACGAGTTATTCAAGTCGGCCAAGGTTCGCTGGCTTCAAGTTTTTGTTTAGCGTGTAATCCAATCTTCTTTTTCTATTTACCCAGGTTGGAGAGCATGCAAAGAGGCCCGAGCCAGTGGCCGTCTAGTTTCAGATCCATCCATCTCAAGAAAGTTATCTAGAAATTTTGTAGGAAGTTTATACAATAATATGTTGCAAATCGGTTGCAAGCTTCCCCTCTCTTGAATCCTTTAGATGAGTGTTGTTGAGCTTCGCTCCAGTAGTGTGACTGCTGTGCAGGCTGCTTCTTCACGTAAAATACATCTGTATGTTAACCAACATCACTTGTAATGTATGAGGTATTCCATCAATTCCAGGATCATCCTTTAACAATGCCAAGCCAGGCAAGAGCATTGACAAGATCACATATGCTAGAGGCTGGACTGGATATTGGTGTTGGAGCTCTTGGATATCATAGATATGTGCTCATCTTCTTACCGGTGTGTGACAGTCTTGGGGATCTTGCCATAGGGTGGCACTGTGTCGGATTTCTTTCCCAGATATGCAGGACATAGTGCATGAGGAAGCCATTGTAGAGGTCCACTTTGAACATAAATCTGATCCTTGTCAAGAGGAAATGACATGAGAAGGGCAAAATAATGTGGTAACAGTATTCTTGGATTGATTTGTAGCCCTGGGCAAATAATCTGCCATTATGCAGCTAGCTTGTCAAAGTTGAATTTTTCTTTTCATAGGCATTGACTCCTAGGATTATTTTAGTAATTCATTTATTTTATCTGCATGGTTGTAATAAAACATAATATTTTAAAATGAAAATCAATTACTTTTTGGAATAAAAATTACTTTCCGTTCCACTGGCTTCTGAGAATTTATGAGCATTCTAAGACTAATCCCAGGTGAGTGTTGATCTGACGTTAGCAAGATGCAGGTTGACGTCCAGGTGGCCAGCATCAGCATACCAGCCTCCAACCATGTTTGCTTCAGTGCCGCGGATGTAAACGTTGTAAACTGTGACTGGACCCCCCGGTTCCCCCTTGAATTCAACCCCCTCCCCCTCCAACACGAAATTGATCATATACACAACACATGAATGCACATCTGCGTACCATTTGGCTCGGTTATAGTGTTCGATCAGGTCATCCATGGAACCTTGCCTGAGAATTTCAAAGCCAAACCAGCCTATGTCCCCGTCTTTGGCGAGTATATCCAGCCTCCGCCTCCAATTCTCTTCATGCGTGGCCTCTGGAATGACCTTCCACTTGAGATACGGGTAACCCAGCTCCAGCACCTTCTTCAACTTCACAAAGAACTCAAATTGCAGGCCATACTCTGACGCGTTCCCATCCGCATTGCACGACTCCTCCTGCAGGAAAATATCCAGGTCCAGCAACATTATAGTTCTCTGGATGACCCACAGCCTGTTGAAAGGCAAGGGACCTGTCTTCACTAGAAGATCATTTTCCTCTATGCAAATCTGCTTCAGCAGCAAAGAGTGCAGCAGCTCAGACGAAAAGTGCAGCACAGAGAACCCACCCCTGTCGCTGGAGTCCACCAGGATTCCTTCCGCTACCAAAAAGTTGACCGTTCCGAGTAAATGCGGGTCCTCCCACTGGAGCTCAAGCTTGCCGCCCTTCTGCAGCATGTTGAGCAAGAGTTGCTTCTCGTCTCCTTCCAGTGCGTAGCAGTTCTCCCACATGGCGTTGTACGTTGGCCTTGCAAAAACATTCTCTATCAGGTGCACCTTTTTGAAGTTGCTCCACATCCCCAAGTTCCTGTGCCCAAAGTCTCGCATGCTTTTGTCTCCTGCCAATAGCGCGCAACAAACACCAACGAGCCCCTTTCGCCCCCCTGTGATCCTGAAGATGCTGTTGGATACATCCCTCTCCACCTCCACCTTCTTGTAAGCCACAAACTGCGAGATGAGCTCCCATACTTCCTCCTCTGTGAAGTTCTTAGATGTGTACAAGCTGTCCGTGGAGAAGGGTGAATATACGTTGCCAGAAAATGACGGCTTTATGTCGAGCCAAGTCCTGTACTTGTTCGCGATCATCAGGTCGTCTAGAAGTGAAGCAGTGCCAACGAACAAGAGCGACAACAGGCGACTCCTCCCTAGCTGCTTGAGATGCCGTAGGTTGTTAAGGAAGGAGACCTTGTAAGTGTTCGGGATGCGGGATAGATGGTTGGCCTCGTCAACGACTAGAATGATATCCTTATCGCCACCCGCAAGCAACCTGCGGAGGTAGGCCTCGCTGTCAACGCCAGAAAAGTCTGGTGCGGGAAGCGCGTCACCACTCGACTCGTAGACCCGCTGTGTAAAGAGCTTCCAGAAATCGTCCAGCGAGGACAAGGTGGAAGACTGTGCAGGAAAATCGATGTAAATGCAAGTGAAACCCCTGGACGCGAGAATCTCGATGCTGTAGAAAGCCAAGGACGTCTTTCCTGTCTGCCTGGCACCATATAGAACCACATACTCCCCATTGGACAGCCCATCTATTAGCTCCTGAGCATCCCCATCCGGCGGGATGTAGTAGTTCCTCTCCCTATCAACACCATTACCCTCCGCAAACCTCTTGGTCGCGGCCCAAGCCATCCTCCGCTTCTTGCTGCTGCTTTCCGCCGCCCCTGATCTTCTCAAAGCCGGTTCACTTACAAAAGGATATGGCATCTCCATTAGACTCCGATTTGAAAATGAACCCTAATAAAGCTTGAAAAGGGTGGCAAAATATATTAGGAGAAATTTAAGGTGCTTAAACTGTTCATGCCTGTGTCCGCCACACCTCTTGTTTGTTCTGCACAAGATTGCTTCTGAACACCCATATAAAATTCGCCTTTTGCGAGCTCCTCAAGCATGGATTGCAAACCAGCCAGTGTGCCGAATGCGACGCTGTCGAGCCATTTTTAAGAACTTCGCTGCCGGCTGAGCTCAAATCTGAGGGCAGCAGCGACGAAATGTTTTACCATTTTGTGGATCACTTCCACAGCTCCGCTTCCAGCTTGCTGAATGTGTTCATCAGAATACCTTGCCGTCCAGGATCTCTCCACGTGGAAAACGGGCCCGCAGCTTTGGAAGCCCCTCGAAGCAAGAAACAAACTCATCTGCCGTTTCAGCTGGTATGCACAAACGCGAACTCCGGAAGCAGGAAAAACGTGAATCGTACGTGTCGAGCAATTCCTGAGACTGAAACAAGCACAACAGAAATGTAGCAGATGACGTCCAGAAGGAGGCTTTCGGGATCCCAAACTATGCCACACTCCCTGATAAAATCAGCGTTCAGGCAACAACCATGATCTACAAGCAACCTCTCAAATTCGCCACGAAGCTTGAACATGAGAAGAACTGCGTCCCAGACCCAGTGTTGTTGGCATCTTTCTAGGATTGATTGCGAGCCTGAAAACTTCTGCGGCGTCGTCCATAGTATCGCTTATTGGTGGTAACAAAAGTCACTGCGAGGCCATGCGAGATAAGACGAGCTCCAAGTTGAATATGCCCGATTACAGGCAAGGGGAAGATTACTTCATGATTTTCCATCCTACTCTTCAACTTTCAGCAGCTAGCCGCTCAAGCTCTTGGTTAGACGCTCTCTTTCTTCCTCGGAACCTTACAGACTGAGAAAGATTCCCTTTACCTAAATTAGACTCATCACAGGATGCAAGTAATCCTTCTCGGTTACGGCTTAGTGGATTCATGGTCCGGCACAATCAACGCCACTGCCGGAGACAGTGCGTAGCGATTTAAATTCACAGGTCATAAACTTGGAGGGTCACCGATAAGATCGTCATTGATCCTGGCAGGATTGGAATATACGATTCTTTCAGGCGGTCCCAGGCGGGACAAAGCGGCAAACCTGAGCATCCGTGTAAACTCTCCCTGGCCTACAAAAGTAATAGTTCTCGGGAGCACAGTGAGAGTCGAGCGAGCAAACACACTCGCCCTCGAGAGCACAGTGTGGAAGATTACTACTTCCACCAGAGATTCCAAGCGCAAAATCGGACCACTCGCTCGAGAAGAAACCATCCGGATCAAACTTGCTCTTCACCACCAGGAACTTTTGCAGCTTGGGATATTTGGCAGCCGTGTGAGTCCCAAACGCGATGTTCCTGTTCTTCCCCCAGTGCGGGAGACCTCCATACTTGAACAAAGCCATCTGTTCCACCTCTTCCAGGACGTCCTCGTTCAGCCTGGGAGTGTTTCCACTGCGAGCTCGGTAGTAAGTTATGTCCACATCCACTGCGTCGGTTTGCTTTCCCAGATATGCGGACGAAGCTCGGACGTAGCGCATGAGGAAGCCATTGTAGAGGTCCACTCCACACAGAGCGGCGGGATTTAAAGCTCGAAGTGTCTTGACGTCGGTAATGAAGTCCTGGATCTTGTCCACCGATATGGAGACGGTGGTCTGATGGTAAAACAGGCCTCTCACTGTGGGATCCCATGGACAGACGAGTTGTCGAGAGAGTGAGGCTTGGCAGCCGCCAGAGGACTGGATCTTGTGCTGGAAACCAACGACCGGGTAGCCAATGAAAACTCCACCTGAGCTCTTGAAGCCTTCCCCTGTAGCGAAAAGTGCTTGAGTTTGCACCAATCCAGTGGCACACTTCCCAGTGTGGTCACCTGATATCTCAAAACCTTCCTCTGTAAAGAAAAGAATATTGAGTCGCTACTGTTTGATCAAACAGAAACAGTACGTACCGAGAATTCTTTGAGCTTCAACTGCAGTGGCAAGCGTCGGTTGAAATCCAGTGAAATCGTTCACACCGTCTCCGCTGGTACTCACAGGAACACGGTCGTCTGCTCTGTAGATGACTTTGTACTTCGATGGATACCAGGAGACATCTCCAAACTCGTGGTTCTTCCCAAACTCTAGAATCTCTCTCTCCAGATTTATGTCGGATGCCTCAAACTTTGTCACTGATCTCTTGAATATCGGCTGCAGTGACAAAGTCACCTGTGATATCACCCCCAGAACTCCGAGTGAGACCTTGGCAGCATTCATAAAGTCTTCGTCCTGGTCAGTGATCTTGACAATTTTCGCAAACCCTTCTTGCTCTGTGGCTGGAACGACCATTGTCATCGCTTTCACATACTCGTGGACAGCACTTCCTTTCCCCATCAAGGAACTTCCATGAGACCCTGTGCTTAACAGCCCTCCCAGCGAAATCCCGTTCCAATAAGGCGACGAAGGAAGAGCCAGGCCATGACTTCCGATCTCCTGTAAAAGTCTTGAGAGCTCTACACCACTGTCTGCCGTTACAGTCATGGAGCTCGCGTTTATCACTACCCTGCTGGAGTATTTTGCCGTGCTGATTACAAGGCCAGAAGTCCCTCCAGGACACGCGAACTTGGGAAAGCTGTGAGCTGAATTACTCACAACCTTCATCTTCATCCTGTTCTTCACACCATGTGCGACTATATCAACCAGCTCCTGCTCCGTGGAGGGGAACGCTGCTTCCCCTACCTTGCAAAAGCTCCTATCCGGCCAAGTTCCATATGCGTTGAAAACCATGCACGCCCCCGTCGCAACATCGCAGCGAACTGGAGAAAGGGGAGCTGCAAGCATGGCATTAGTCGCGAGAACCCAAAGGAGCAACGCAGCAGCAAGAGGCAGCATTGGGACAGAAAACTTAGAGCTCAACATCTTCCGAGATTTCAGATCCGTAGAAACTAGCACAGATGACTATAGTTTCAACAAGAAGTATGATCGATATCGAGGAATTAAAAGAAAGACAAAAGAAACATCCCACTTCTATGCAAGCAGTAAATCTGGAAAACAGCTGTAGCACTACAACGACCGAATCCACGAGCAGCGTAAGTTAACAACAACGACAACAAGAAGCAAAAGGCAGAGAAAAGCAAGCAAAGAAGAAAAGAAGTACCTCGGAAGTGGTTGCGTGCTTGTGCTTCGCATGACTGAATAAAAAACTCCCACGGCACTAAAGGTATGAAAGGTCTTGCGAAGGATCTCCACGGAAGAGGAACCGAGGGGCCGAGTACAAGCCGTGGGAGCCGAGCTCCAAGGACCCGCTTGAGCGCAGTACTGGCACTAGTGACTCGCCCCGCGACGCGATCAATGAACCTGGCTCGGACAGAGTTTAAGCAGCGAGAGGGGGGCCAGAAATCAAAGATCAAGCACCTTTGTCACGCTCAATAATGCCGCGATCACGTCATCACCTGAAGAACGCGCCAGTGTACTACCACCACTCACACAGGACCGCAGCAGAGAAAGAATCACTGCTGCAAAGCAGAAGGATCGCCTTGTGCGTCCGTATAAACCTTCTTACACGTTTTTATATTTTAGGGCTCTCTGGCAGGGCGGGAATTCTCAAAATTATCTGTGGAATATTCACCTCGCGAAGAGCCCTAAAAGAGCAGCTCAGTTGTGCCGCGCGCTCCGGAATCGAGGTTTGCCATCTAGCTGCTAGATTCTTGGGCGCCAGAAGCAGAGCTACAGTTTCTGGGCTCGCTTATTGCACCAAAGTGGAAGGGATCATGACGAGGAGATTTGAGACAGCCGCGGAGACGGGCGAGGATGAACCATACCAAATACATGAATCTGAATCTGGGCCCGGCATTTACGAGGTAGTGTGTGATTCTCGTCTTTTGCTTGATTTGATGAATCGTTCTCAATGTTTGTTTCTCTTCTTGTTTTCCTTGGCGATCTTGTTTAGATCGGTGGGACAGAAACCAGTGGAGAGGATTTTTACCACCAATGTCGGTGGTGATGTTCCACTGACGAACTTTGGAACAATAGGAAGCAGCTTGAAGGAGAGCATTGGAAAACTTATGCGGAGCACGCAGTGGCAATGAGTTTGCGTCTTCAAGCTCGGGCTTTCCAGAAAGCTCACGAAAAGGGTCAGTTTTCGTTCCATCTTTAGTCTTGCTCATCTTTTTCGTTTTTCCCTGAGAGATTGAGAGTTTTCTTTTCTCATTTCTACCATCGAACTTAACTTTCTCCTTTCAGAAAAATTCATCTTTTTTGTTTCGTTGCTGTAGGTTGCTTGGCTTTTTAATTTGAGAGGCTCCGATGCTGTATCGGCTTGTTGCAGGACCAATGTCTATCTCGCCGAGAGTCTACAGCGACTGGGGCATTGGGGGACGTCCAGGAAATAGGCTGGCTCCATCCAGAAGGCTTCGCTACCGCTTTGAGATGGCCGTGTGCGATCGAGGACAAAGAGGAGTGATCTCGATTGGATTCAGCGATCAAAACTTCAAGACGAGTCGTCAACCTGGGTGAGTTCACAGAGAAAGAAATATGCCTTCTCTCATTTTCTCGTTTCTATTGTACTTTTCCAGATGGAAGTCATGCTACGTCCAACGAGAAATGTGACCTTCACAGCGAATGATCCTGTTGGTGCCGGTATAAACTATCTTGCTCAAGAGCTTTTCCTTGGAACTTTTGCTTTGCTAATCCCTTCGTCATGATGCTTGCGTTGCTCCAGGAAATGGACTTTGGCTCCAAGAAAGTGGGAGCTCCGTGGATCGTCTGCGAGCAGCTGGTGCGGTTGTCTCGCGGTTCTTATCAAAGAGGACGTCTTTTGTCACTCGATCGCAGGGCTTTGAGACGGTGGCGCTAAGGACTTGGAACTGGCTGCTGTGTAATCGACTGGATGTCGTCTTTAGCTAGTAGCTGATCCAGATTTTTTTTCTCTTCGAGCTTGATGTACATGAAAGCAAAGAAGAGAACTGGCCACTCCAAATCAAAAAGCAAATTACAACGCAGTTTGTGGTGGCTAGCTTATTAACAATCTTGAGGCCTGGACGGTGCTCTTTGAGGGCTTTGCTCGCCACCCAAGGCGTGGATTTATCCGAGCCCATCGTCCTAGAATCGGCATTGCGAGCGAGGAATTGGTTATGAGGTAAGTGTAGAGGTGGAGTTTTCTCGCAATAAATACCACTATTTCTTGCTCGCAGACCAGACACGTTAGGCTCACAAATCAAGGTTTGAGCCTTCTCGTTTTAATAATTTTGGTAGCACGTTTCCTTCGACGCGGGCTCCTCACAGGAATCACAGCACACATTTCTTCTATCGGGGTTGAAATCCTGCTGGAGCTCCAAGGATTTAGAGAAGGGAAGGGTGCTCCACGATCGCGCCATCCAGAGCGGGGTTTGCTCCAATCTCTACGTTTCTTGCAGCTTGATCGGCATATGGGAGGTGTGGCAGCCTGGTTGAGGCGAGGAGGTTGTTTGACAGGATGTCTTGCCACAATGTAGTGGCCTGCATCTTGGGCCACATTCTCATAGATGGAAAGCAAAGGCTGCGCACCGGATACCGTTACTTTCTTCGCGGTGATCAAGGCTTGCTCGGCTCTAGCGGTCAGAGAAGAAGCGAGACTCATCGGTGTGCTGAAAGCTCTAGAACAAGGCACGAGAATCCACTCTCGAGCTGCGTAGCGAGCTCGCTGGTGGAAATGTACGCCAAGCTCCCGGCACAGTGTGATCTCGTAGATTGTTCTAGTGCTCGGGTACGTAGAAGACGGGAGAGTGAGCTCGAGTTTTTTGACAGCATAGAAGCTGGAGAGATCAAGCCGGATGCTCGATGCTTTGGCTCAGCAGTGAAAGCTTGCGCAGATTTTGCTGGGAGAGGAAAGTGGGGAGAACCTTTGGATGGAACGGCTATGAAAGTTGGCACAAAGATCGCTGGATGTTTTCGTTGGAAACGATATGTTTGTGAAAACAGATGCCCGAGGAGTTTTCGACAGGATGACTTGCCACAGTGTGGTATCATGGAACACGCTAGTGGTGGGAATGGAAAGCTTTGGGAGCGCTACTACAGCGGATGCCTTGACGTTTGTCGATGCTTTGAAGGCCTGCATTGGATTAGCAGTGAAAGAAGAAGCCACAAGCATCAAGGGAAGATGGTGAAAGCGGATCCTCTGGAGAAAGGGATGGCAATTCACATCCAAGCTGCGGAGAAAGGATACCCGAGGGACGAGTTTTTCGCGAACACTCTCGTAGACGTGTATGCCAAGTGTGGAAGCATGGTGGAGGCTAACAGAGTTTTTAGGAGCATGCCTTGCCATAGCCGGACGGTGCCCATGCTGGGATACGTGGAGATCTCGCAAGCAGATGTAGTTTTCGATTTGTTTTCTCAGATGGAAAACAGTGGCCCTTTTAGTTGCTGCGTCGAAGGCCTGTCACGGCTTGGCGGCCAAGGAAGGGGCCGTGGAAGTTAATGGAAAACTGGTCAAGCTTGGAGAGAACACTGGCAGTTCATGAAGATTCGAGACAATACTGTAAGACGGATGTGATCGTCGACTAAGGCTAGCACCTTAGTTGACGCTTACGCGCGAAGTGAGCCTGCTGAATGCTCGAGGAGTTTTCGACCAGATGTGCTCCCACGACGTCATGTCGTGGACTTCGCTGATTCTGGCCTGTGTTGATCATTGCGGAGAGGTTCCTGAGCTCACGTCTTCGAGCGGCACACAAGGCTTGCATACGCGTCGCTGCAATGGAAGAGTCCACTCAGGTGGATGGAAAGGCTGTCAAAGAGTCGTCACTGGAGAAAGGGATTGGGACTTCTTTCTGGCCAGTAGTTTGATGGAGATGTATGCAAGTGTGGGAGTTTGCAGGAGTTTTCGACGGGATGCCACACCGTGGATAGTCTCGTGGACATGTGGTACGCGGACTCTGGTGATGGAGACAAATTTCTGGAACTCTTTGCGGGAATGAAACTGAAACTCGGTCCGGCTTACTGTGCTCTAGATGCCCGGGTCTTCGTCCCCGTGCTCAAGGGAAGATCTTCTGAGGGATCGCTGGAAGTCACTAAAGCCATCGTTGGGGAAGTATACAGATATGGAGCGAGAAAGCCACTGTGCTCTCCAACAGCATGGTGGACGTGTTTGGAAAAGCCGGAAGTATGATCGACGCACAGCAGGCGTTTGACGCAGCTCAAACTCCAGATCTGGTAGCATGGAACGCTCTCGCAGCTGGATACAGCCGCCAGGGGTGACGCTGAGAAGGTCCTCGATGTGTTTCACCGGGCTTATGCTCTCCAAGTATGGAGTGAGTCCGAGGTGTGAGCACAAGGCGTGCGTGGTAGACATGCTCGGCCGGGCCAACCAGCTTAGCAACGCAGTGGCAATGGTGACTAGCATGGGGTCGGAAGCGACTCCTCCCAAGACATGAGAGAGTACGCTGCCTTGTCTCTGTCGTCAATCTTCACGAGTCTCCACATCTCTCCAGCGTCGGATTATGGGAGGAGCAGTCACGGATTCTGCGAAGTCAAGTGGAATTTAACTTAACTGTGTCAAGAAGAACACAAAAGAACTCCCATCAGCAGAGATCTTTATGGCTCCCAAACTTCACCTTCCACTCCTCCATCACCCTCCTCGCTACTTCCTTGTCTTGTGCGTACCCGGCCATCATCTGAAGGGTCCCTTCGCTCCCCTCGTCCCCCCTGTGAACCTGTGCATTGCACCTCGCCCGCCAGAACAATCGCCACATCCTTCCAATCTCGACCTGCTGGTAGTAATGAGGTAAGCCGACTAATGGATTGCTCTCATGCACTTCCTCTCCTCCTCGTCCTGGAGCTTCGTCGCCAACACTTGCTCCAGCTTCGCCACCATCCCTTCAACCGGAACTCAAAGTTGGCCCGAGATCCTCGTCGAGCCGCCGCTCCAGCTGGCACTTCTTGCCAGCACATTCGAAAGGGAGCTTCGTCAGCCTCAAAACCATGAAACAGGTTTTGCGTCTTTACACTGTTTTGATCCAGTTCACAGCTCATGCAGGATAAAAAACTAAAGACGTTGCTTCTTGGTTTTAAGATTTGCCAGGCCATCTCGCGGCACTCTGCCACTTGGGAGCACGCTCATCTCTGCCTATGCCTCAGCCTGTTCACTACAGCAGCGCTGGGGCAGACTTGGCAGCTCTTCGGCATGATGCAGCTGCAAGGGATCTAGGCAGACCTTCGTGTCTCTCCTGGCCGCTTGCAGGCAAGCTGTGCATTATGTCCATGCGGTGGCACTCAGTTGCGGGGGAGGGATTTTGCTGGAGTGGAGCACTACGTGTGTTTGATCGATGCATTGGCTCAGGCAGGCGAGCTTGTGCTGGCGCAGGAGCTTCTCGAGTGCATGCCTTTCGTGGCAGACGCTGCACCAGCTTGATCTGTGTTGAGGTAGTTTTTCTATTTCCACCCGGAGTTGTGTCGCTTGCCTTGGCCTACACTCCCTTGTTACAAATCTCTTTTTCTTGGGGAGATCTTGATGCAAGATCGCTTAAGCACTCCTTCCCTAAAGTCAAAAGAAATTTCTATAACATGAAGATTGGAAATCTTTGAGTTCTAGCCCAACACGCTAAACACCCCAAAAGCAGGGTTAGTGGTTGATGGTTTGGGAAATTCATAGCTGACTGTGTCCATGGCGCTTGTTATAGCGCTGCTCAATCGCTATGCACCTTCGGCCTGGGCAATCGCCTCATGTCGCTCGTCCCGGCCTTCCTGTACGCCATCATCTCGCAGCGGGACAATGATGGGGAGAAGCTCTTTTGCGAGCCATTGGTCATCTCCATGATCTCTTACGTCAAGCCCGTGCCTCGAGGTTGGTCCCCACGTTAGCTGTATAGAGTTGTCCGGGATGAGCGAGGAGCGGATCTCAGCAGTGATGTTGGTCATGGAGAACAGGCGGCTGAATGTGGAGAAGTTCGTGTCCGCATGTTGCTATATCTAGAGTTAATGCCTAGTGAGAACTACACGCCCCCGAATGGCTTTTTTATTCTGCTAGCTCGGGGGATCTCTCGATGGGGGAGAGATGGCCCGTTTTCATCCTTGTATTTTTCGTGAAGCTGTGAGCAGTGGAGTTGTCGGGATTGGAGGAGATGCTTTGCGATTTAAGGGGAGATTTGCTTGCTTGTCGCTGCCAGGAGATTGCAAACGTTCCTCTTGGCGAAGTTTCGTCAGGGAAGCGCATGGATGAAAATCCTGAAGGTGTTCCGGGAAGCTGCTCGAATGAATCCTCCAAGTTTGCTCTGGACACTGAATTTACGAGAAAACTTTAAACCAGAGATGTGAATTAGGAGAAAATTTGAGGTTTAGTCATTGTTGAAAATCATGTCAAACTTAAAGAGTTTACCAAGAAGAAACATATTTATATTTATTTGGAATAATTCCAATATAAAAAACTAAACTCTTTCTAAGGCTTTGGTGGTGGATTTGGGATTGTAAATCTAGAGAGGAAGAAACTAAGATTACTAGGCTTTGCTACAGCATAAGATCCATACCAGAAGTTTTTCAACATCATCCAAGTACCAGCTTCAGTGAAGTGATTGCTGTCAAAGTATAGGTAGTCCTTTGGATTGCTACATACAGATTGTTGGTACTTGTTCTTGTGATTTGGCTTCCAATCATGTTTATCAACATCAGCACAAAACTCTGCTGCGTTAAATGGACCACCACCACAACATGCTTTCTCTGCTTCTTTAAAACCTGAGATAAGATCATTGGATCATATCAGAAATCAGAAAAGAAAAAAAATAATTAGTTGAACTTACCATATTTATCAGGGTTGCTCAAGATAGTCAAGACAACAGTTGTTGGGTTCAACGTCACAATGTTCAAGTCGCGGTAGTCATTGTGAATTTTAATAGCAAGATTCTGAACTTGGGTATTATAATAGTTAATAATAGAGTTGATACCACCTACACAACCCTCTGGAGTTAAGTTTGTATTTCTACTTTGTGCTGAAAGGGATCTCAAATTTGGAGTGCATCCCAATGGTGGTGCCAAAAGAAGGACAATATATTTAATACCCAAATTATAAATTTCCTACAAATCCAGACATTATAAATATTTAATCACAGCATAACATAATATTTACCTGGATGGCATTAGAGTAGGTTTCTAACATCTCTTGAAAAAGAAGCGAGTTTCCAGGTGCATTATTAGCTATATCATTTGCTCCGATGCTGAACATAGCTATTGAGCTCTTCAAGAATTGAGTGGTAGAGTCTGCTCCTTTGACCCTTTTGTAGCCATCTATGACATTACGGAATTGATGCAGCTGTTGCTTCATGGAAACAACTCCCTAATACAAAAGAAGTATCAGCATCTTTTCTAGACCATAAGAAACTATATAAGGTTTTACCTGATGAGCATTTGTTTCATCCAACAAGCCTGCTCCAGCAGATGCAAAGTTGACGCCGCTGCTAAAGTTGGCTCCAGGTCGGAGGTACGGCGGAAGCAACGGAAGCCCAAGGGCCTGAGCAAGAAAATCCCCTATTGTGCGGCCATCTGTCCAGCGACCTGTTGGCTTGTCAAAGTATGATTTCCCATATGGTGGAACAGCACTCATAATCCTAGAGCCTGGAATGTAAGTGTTTTGCCCAGCATCTAGAGCTGAATCTCCAAAGATAAACAGTCCCTGGACACCACCAAGATCTTCACTGGGATTGGATCTAATAGCTTGTGATAGTGGAAGGCATGCAATGAGGAAGAACAAAATAAAGCTAATAACTTTCATCTTGACTTGTCTGTGTTAGTGTTACAAGAATAGGGTTTTTATAAGCTACAGATGACCAGGTATGGATATTTCCATATTGAAGAGGAACCAAATATGGTATTATTTGATTAGAGAATATTTGGTAGCCCTAACGTTAAAGGGCGGGAAATTTCAAATGGCAAAAAAACATCCGGAGAATATCCACCTCGCGAAAGCCCTAAAAAAGCAGGGCATT
Source organism: Selaginella moellendorffii (assembly GCF_000143415.4). Lineage (NCBI taxonomy): Eukaryota > Viridiplantae > Streptophyta > Lycopodiopsida > Selaginellales > Selaginellaceae > Selaginella > Selaginella moellendorffii. The sequence continues at coordinate 202,055 of NW_003314391.1, read as the reverse complement.
TCGAGCTATGGCGCTCTTGCACTTGTGCCGCGCGCTCCGGAATGGAGGTTTGCGATCTAGCTGCAGTAGATTCCTGGCCGCAAGCAGCAGAGGTACAGGTTTTGGAAAGGATCGGTTCGCGTATTGCACCAAAGTGGAAGAGGTGGAAGAGGATCATGGAGAGGAGATTCGGGACTGCGGGTTGCCCGCCGCGGACACGGACGAGGAAGAACCACATCCACAGGAGACCAAATACATGAAGAAGGCTGTTTTCGCGTCACCGGACAAGTACTATGGGCCCGGCATTTACAAGGTACAATTTTTGCTTGATCAATCGGGGTTGATCAAATGGTTCTCTCCTTTTTCTCCTTTCGTTTTCCTAGGCGATCTTGGTTGGATCAGTGGGACAGAAACCAGTGGAGAGAGTTTTTGCCACCAATGTCTCGGTGGTGATCTTCTCGCTGGGAACTGGCGGGCTTCGCAACAACAGGAAGCAGCTGGAAGGAGAGCATTGGGAAACTTATGCGGAGCGGAGCTTCACGCAGTGGCACCGAGTTTGCGTCTTCAAGCTCGGGCTTTTAGACATGGCCAGAAAGCTCACCAAAGGGTCACTCTTCCTTCCATCTTTGATCGTTGTTTTTCCCTGAGAGATCGCGAGTTTTTTTTTTTTTTTTTCTGTTCAAGTCTAATTCGATTTTGTTGCAGGAACAATGTCTACCTCGAGGGCAGCATCGAGACGAGAGTGTACAGCGACGCTGTGACGGGAGCATTGAAGCGAGTTCGAGAGATTTGCGTCCGGCAGTGTGGTGAGCTTCCACTTCTTTTTGTTTTTAAGCTTGAGCGGGAGTAAAACTTCGTCATTCCAGGACGTTTGTATGTTGTCGATTGAGTATGTTCCAAAACAACCACAACGTAAGCTCTCTTTCTTTCCTTCTCCAAAACTGGTGACATAAAAGAATGCTTTCCAGGCAAAGTTGATGGCTCAAGCTCTTCTTGGAAACAACGAGCTATCCAGGGAAGATCTGGCCTCCTTGTTGAGAAACTGTGCTCAATCCAAGGATCTCATCACCGGGCGGCAAGTTTACTCCAAGATCTTCGCAAGCGACGCTCACTCGAAGGACATCTACCTCTTGAACTTGACTGTTCTCATGTTTTCTAAGTGTTCCAGCGTCGAAGATGCCCGCATTGCTTTCCAGGCAATCCAGCATCCGAACACTTACTCGTGGAACATCATGCTGGGCGCTTATGCCCAAAATGGGCATCTCGATCAAGCAATGCCCATAAAGCATGCCAGAAAAAACTATCGTCTCTTGGAACTTGATGTTGCAAGCTTATGCTCAAGCTGGAAACTTTGAAGAGACCAAGAAACTGTTTGATCAAATTCCCATGAAGTCGATGGTTTCGTGGACTACCATGGTTGTCGCGTATGCCCAAGCTGGGCATCTGGAGGACGCAATCTATGCATTTGAGCATATGCCTTTTAGGAATCTAGTGTCATGCACGGCGGTTTTGCCAGGATATTCCGGGACAGGGAATCTGTCTAGAGCAAGAGAGATTTTTGGCCAAATGCCCGAATGGAATCTCGTGTGTTGCAATGCTATGCTTGGCGTATATGCCGAAAATGGGCAAATGTGTCAGGCGAGATCCACTTTTGAGGTAATGAAAGAAAAGACAGTGGAGTCTTGGAATATTCTTTTAAGGGCGTTTCTTCGAAATGGCTCCCTAGAAGAAGCCTCTGCTCTGTTTGAGGCAGCTCCAGAAAGAAATCTGGCATCTTGGAACACACTGATAGCAGAATATACCAGGCAAGGGCATTTGGAGAAAGCAAGACGTTTGTTCAGCGAGATGCCAGAGAGGAATCTCCAGTCGTTCACGATCATGATGCAAGCATATTCTGACAATGGAATGTTCGAAATGGCCATCGCCACATTCCAAGCGATGCCCGTCGTTGATGCAATCGCATGTACCGTTGCGATTGCAGCACATTCCCGAATGGGAAACCTGGATTTGGCAGACGAATTACGGCATGGAATGCCGGAGCAAAACATCCAAGCGTGGAATGCGATGATCTCTGCCTATGGCGAGAATAGCGAGCTCCAAAAGGCGGAAAATCTCTTTCACAGAATGCCCATCTGTGATCTCGTTACCTGCAATGCTATGATCCAGGCGTGTTCCCTAAACGGGCAAATCGATCGGGCAAGAGATCTCTTCCAGGCCATGAATCACAGAAGTATCGTGTCATTCACTACAATGATTCAAGCTTTGTCTCAGATCGGCCAAATTCGAGATGCGGAGGAGATATTTCTGAGAATGCCGGAGTGTGATCCAATCGCGTGGAGAGCAATGCTTCAAGGATTTGTCCAGAGCGGACACCAAGAACGAGCGATTGAAATGCTTGAATCAAGAAAACAAGAGGATCCATCTTCTTGTACGATCTTAATTGTAGAGTACGGCAGAAACTATCAGCTAGACGAGGCTAGAATTTTGTACGAAAAGATGCCAGCGAAAGATTTGGTGGCCACAAATGCTTTGCTCGCAGCATATTGCAGGAATGGTTATATAGATTTAGCAAAGCTTCTTTTCGGTAGAATGGAACAAAAAGACTTATTTTCCTGGAACACAATGATCCAAAACCATGACATAGATTTAGCAGTCTTAATGTTTGACAGCATGCCAGAGAGAAATCTTGTGTCATGGAATTCTATGCTTGCCGCATATGCCCATCAAGGGCATCTAAGGGAGTTACAAAGAGAAATTGATTCCCTGGTTTGTGATTTTTCTCTTGAGGGCGTCAAGCCTGACGAGGCAACTTTTCACTCTGGAATTGTGGGATGCAACCATGCCGGAATGGTTCGAGAGTGTTGCAAGTGTTTCAAATTGATGAATTTGGAGCATGGAATATCTCCTCAGAAGGAGCATTTCTGTGTCGTGGTTGACGTGTTATGCAAGTCTGGACAGCTGAATCATGCTCAGGATCTTCTCCAAAACATGCCATTTGTGCCAGATTCAGCCGTTAAGACTGCATTCTTGTGTGCAGCTGGTGTTCATCATGCAATTCGGACGAAGAATCTGGACGTTGACCACCATGATTCTGGATCATGGTTGGCTTTAGCAAATTCTTTCTAGCATTTTGATACAAAGACCTACTGGGCTCCAGATTCCAACCCATGAAGAAAACTCCAACAATAAAAGGGAACATGTTGGCTATTCTTTTTGTAAAAAGAAGTTGACCTTATGATTGTATAAATGTCAACCCTTTAGAACGCACTAAAAATTATTGCTCTTTGAGGAGAATTATTGAGTGGAATAAACCACATTTTCTTTCCTTTCTCATTTTTTCTTTCAAATTCGAGTGAGATGTGACACGGTTCCCACTGAACAGTAGCAGCATTGCCATTTGTAGCAACCACGCAGCAACGGCGGTGAAAGAAAAAGGAAGAAAAGAAAAGCATCTTTAAAAGCTAGAATGGATTTGTGACAATGGTCACTTGTACTGACAAACATCAATAAAATTCAGGCTATTTGTCAATGTCTCCGCAAGAAGTCAAACGTGTCATATATTTTCGGGGGTGGAATGTTGACTATTTCGTCATACAAAAGAATTGGAATTGAAAGATTGCGATTAAGATTGTTAGTCGCCACCTGCAAGATACCCTGTCGGGTGTTGGCGACGTACCAATCCAACGGCCCAGGAGAGCTTAGCGGTTGAGATCAGACGATCAGTTTTTATTAGTAAAAGTTGCAAAATTCTTTTTGCCTCTACAGCTTTTCGTGTTCGTGGGATCAGATGAAGAGATCCAATCCCAGCCGTTGGTCCGCCTCATTGACGGACTTTGAAATGGTCAATGGCGTTCAAAACTTTGCTCTTGTGTGTTCCCGCATAGAGCCGATACTCGGCCCAGCTGAATGGCTTGTAGACGGCGGGAGTTTTGGCGCTGGTCAGCTCCTTGATCGGAGCAACAATGGTGTCATCGGTGGGATTGTAGAAAAATGCCAGAGACATGCGGGCCCTGGAGCTGTTGACCAGCGCGCGATGCTCGACGCTCTTGTAGATGTTGTTGCTCCACACCTGGTGCAAGAAAAACCAAAGTGAGAATGATGGCCAGGAATCAGCAAAGTGGGCAGTACCTGGAGGCAGTCGCCAATGTTGACGATGAAGGAATTGGGCTTGGGCTGGACGCCAATCCACTTGCCATTGCGGCAGACTTGGAGACCGCCCACCGCGTCCTGGTGGAGGATGGTGAGAGTGCCCGAGTCGGTGTGTGGAGGGAGGCCGAATGTGACGTCGGGCTTTGGGCATGGCGGATAGAAGTTGATCCGGGCGGACGAGGAGCCCTCTACAGAGTAGTGCCGTGTGAGCTTGTTGCGATCCACGCCCAGCCCCTGGAGGAGGAGCTCCAGGAGCTGGAGCCCAAGCTTGTTCATGGCGGTGGTGTAATCGGATAGAGCCATGCTGCAATGAAAAGCAAGCACGGGAGTCAGAGAGATTCGTTTGCTTTAGAGAGGATCCAATCAAGGAAGGGAGAGTCGGGAAAGATTCCGGAATATATTCTCGTCTATGGAACAGAAGAAAGCGGGCGAGGAGAAGGAGAGACCGACACGCATGGAGAGGAGATTCTCGAGGGAGAGAAGAAGGATTTACCAAAACTCCTTGCGATCCGACGCCTCCTTGGCGGAAGGCCAGACCTTGTTGGCGAGATTATCGATCCGGGCGTGATTGCACAGCATGTAGAGCGTCTCGTGCCAGGAGCGCATGATGGCGCGGCTGGGGCCGGCGGCCGCGTAGCCGAAAGGGTTGGAGGAGCTCCCGGCGGCCCTCATCTTCTGATCCAGCTGGAGCGCGAAGAACTTGTGCGCCTGGCGCTCGGCCCGGCTCATCATATCCGGCGGGAGGCCGTGGTTGACAATGCGGAAGAATCCCCACTCCTTGGCCGCCTTGGAGATCTTGGCGGCCACGGCGGCGCGGACGCCCTCGTTCTTGGCCAGCATTGCGGCCGAGATGTCGATCTCCGGGACGTCGTTGCTGAATTGGCCGCCGCTGCTCGTCTCGGGGCGGAGTCCCTCGGGCCACACGAAGGCATTGAGATCGAGCTTCTGCGTGACGGAGTCCTGGAGGTAGGCCGCGAAGAACTCGGCCGCTGGCGTGCTGCTAGGCATGGTGGAGCGCGTCGTAATCGGCATTTTGATGGAGAGAAGAGAGAAGAATCGGGGCACCGCTGGCGCAAGGAGGAGGAAAGATCGCGAGATTCGATCGATCGAGCAGCCGATGGAGAGAATCGATCCAGATATCGTGCCAGGAGTAAGAATCTCCGGCGTCGCCGCCTCGATCGAGCGACCGATCGGTGTGGATGCACGGATCGAGAGAAGCGCGTGCTTTGCTCGATCCCTAGCTCACGATCGACCAAGAATGCAGCTAACGAGAGAGATTGATAGACGGATGGTGATTGAGAATGAGACGAGGCGCCGCTTATAAAGAAGAAGTCTCCACTCTGTTCTTCTGCTACCAAGCGGTTGTACCGCTGGCCCTTATCCGGTTCCAGGGGCCAGGAGCGTACGGACGGGTGAGTTTGGTTTGCCCGTGCGCAGTAAATGTAAAACTCTCCAAAGTGAAAAGCGGAGGCGTGCACGGCAGATGCCGGTCCGGCGCGCCAGCCGCGGACACGTGTCCATGTGCCATGCCACGTCACCATGCCTCCCATTGCGAGTGCTGGCAGCGGCATCTTTGTGTGCTTTGTTTGCTTCCCCGGCCAAGCGCCGCCGTACAGTTGTCTAGATGCCGCGTTCGTACGCCGTACACATGTGTGTCCATCCAGGCTCTGGAAGGATCTCCGTACGCAGTGTCAACAAATTCGTTATTAGTTATATGGTTCTTGTCTTGTGGATCGCGTAATATTTTTTTGGTAACAAGTTTGGGCGCGCCTCCCAATGAATATAGGCGGCGCTTGTGATTGGCTTCTTCTTTGGCTTGATTTTGGGATCTCTAAGATCCCCTAAAGCCACAAGCTCGCAATCTCTTAAAAAACTACCTCGCTTTGCTTCCTTGCCTCTTGTGTCGCGGTCATGAGATACACAGGCTTAAATAAAATGCAAAATAGATGGAGGAATAAGCAAGCGTGGGTTGCAATAATTTAGTTGCATGCAAAGGAGAATCATGTGCAAAGCTCGGAAGAACATAGAAACCTTTTGCGAAGAGAACTTTCAATGTTTTGACCATTTCATTGGCGAGCTAACGGTGGCAGCAGCATTTTTATCTGAATTATTATTGTTGCTGCTGGTAGTGGCGGTGGTGGTGGTGGTGGTGGTGGTGTAGCACGTACATGATATAGCAAAGCACTCACCTTTCTAAAATTTTTGACATGTTTTAAATCTTCTTTTGACTTTTTTACAATGTTAATATTCATATAAAAATGTCAAAGGAGATTTCTTTGTTTACTTTTTTACACCCGTGACCACCACAAAGGGCCTGAAGCAACTTTTGGGATCTCCACAGGACAGCATGGGCGTACGCAGAAGTCTTATCTGGATGCAGAAGAAGTCCTCTCCCTATTTTGCACAGGCACTTCATTTCCCTTTTTCTTTTTTTCTTTTTTTACCTCTCCAAGCACACCTGACTCGAGTAGAAAAGTATTGAAAGAGTCGGGTAGAAAAGCAAGGGAAATTCCTTTGTTTGACAGATGTTGCGACATTATTGTTGTGAATATACCGGCCACATTGAACAGATTCATCATCCCCTCTATGGTTTGGTTGCTTTTGTCGGTGTTTCAGTGATCTTCTTCGAGGTCCAAAGAGCTATCCACAGAAAAAAGCGTGTTAAATTTTTTCTACACATGGCCTCAAGGGTGATGTGTATTGTTTCGGTCCAGCCACACCTGCAGGTCCACAAAATAGATAGAAAAACTATCCAAAATAAAAACCAAATATGCCAAATTGGATTTATCGCCTCCTTTTTTCCTCGAAAGTGAGGTGGATAAGGATTACAACGAGAGAGAATCAAAAGAGCGAAGCAAAAACCTCGACCGACCGACTGTCAGCCATCTCCAGAGTGGAAAAGAAGATCCCTTGGCATGGAAAAAAGTACCACGCACAGTCCGGAAGAGCTCCGTGTTGTTTTGGTTTTTCTCTTGTGTGCCAGCTTGCGATGATATCACTCGCCGTAGCAAAATACAGCCTTTCTCCGCGTACATGCTCAATTATCAGGCGAATTCGGCCACGAGTGAAACTTGCGTATCTGGATACAGCGACAAAGGTGAAGCTTCGTGCCATCAAATTATTGTCTTGTTGCGGTGGACTTCGGGGGAGAATCTGGCTTCTTCCTGAACACCCCAGACTCACTTGCGAGATTCCATCCCATATTCTATGACCTCAAAGTTAGACAACTTTTAAGTTTTCTAATCCATCTTTGTTAATGGTTCCATGGACTTACACGAAAACAAAAAACCTTTAAACATTCGTGGCAGCTTTTGCAAATCGTTGCGCATGAGAATAAAAAACATCGTTCCAAATCCCTGTTAAAAATGTGCAGTGTTGTTTAATAGACTTTGATGAGGAATTCTTACAACAAACCTGGACCTTGTTGCTGCTGCGCTGCTGCTGTGCACACTCTGGGGAGAGAATATGTCCTCTTGCGTTCGAGTCACGCTACGCGTCGGAGCAAGATGCAAGAAACGAGATGCCCCCTGACATGATGCATGTATATATGTCTATATATCTATATGCGCACACTCATATACACGCACGCACACACTCACACTGTTCGGAGTTATCCACGATCACAGCTTTTCAGTATCGCTATCCATTGCCTGCGCAATTATCAGAGGAGTTTTGACGAGTGGCATCGCAGAGCTTACCGTATCTTTGACAAGTTGCTCGAATTCAGCGTCGAGGCTTCCATCATCCCCGTCTGCGACAGAATGTAAGTGCTAAGTGGGCGATTTGATCATACCAAAAAAAAAAGGGGGCTCTTTTACTTTTGTACCTGAATGTTCGTCGTCGTCGCCGTCAAGGGCACCCAGCAAATAATTGTCGAGATCTTCATCATCCACAATGGATTTTCCTGGCGTCTCAAGCTCTTTTGGTGCAGTGGCCGGAGGTGCCAAGGCCAGCGTGTCTGGTGTGTGATGCCCATCGCTTTGAGATTCCACACGAGGAGGATCCTGAGCAGGAGCATTGTACCTGCAAAGAAAAACACAGTGGGTTTCAAAGGAATGAGTGAGCACTACCTCGTCCAAAAGGCAACAGTGACAGATAGAGGCAATGAGAATATCTCTTACTTTGCAAGGTGTCCATCTACGAGCGCGAAATAGATCCTCCAGAAGCGCTTGTCCTTGATGTGCTTCGGACAGAGCTTGTAGCGAAATTCGGAGATCTCCTGAAGAAAAGAAAAGAAATGAGTGGGAATCAATCAATCAACACTTCCCACTACTAAAGCGTAAAGAATTACCGGCACAGCAGAGAGAACGAGCAATGCATGGTGTTCCTTCCATGGCGAAAGAACGTCGAAACCTTCATCGTTGCTGCCACTGTGTCCATCGACTGGAAACGATGAAAAAAAACTAGACCTTTGTTAATCGGGATTGAGCAAGCAATGCTAAAGCCCGACTTACTTTCTTGGTCTTCCATGGGAAAATCCCGGAATGTATCGATCGTCAATCCCTGGACGAAATCCCTGAGCTCCGGAGTAATGCCATAGCGCTGGTATTCCTCCTCATCGATTCTAGTAGCAGAAGCGTCGGGCGGCGATGCAGCAGCCACAGAAGCCCTCACCTTGTCGAGCGCGAGATCCTTGATCTGATCGGCTCTCTTGGAGGCCTCCATCGCCAATTCCCGCGCCTGCTCCCTCGATTTCTCTAGCGCGATCTCCATGGCGTGCCTCGCGCGCTGCAACATTGCCTCCATCGCAAGAACCCTAAGTTTTTCCAAGAACCCTAATTTTTTCCTTTTTTTCACTGGGAAATGCGCGAGCTGGAGAAGGCCCAGCGCCTGGCTCTCCGGATTCGCAGCGCGATCGTCCTCCATCACCGATGGACGATGCCGGTAGAGCATTGCTACGCGTTGGGCAGCGATTTGGGGATGGATCCAGAGGCAGTGCACAGGTTTCTCCTCCAAAACCCTGGCGCCTTCCCGATGGTCAGCTGCGATGTCAAATTCTCAAGCACCGCCAGGGATCTCGTCTCGCAGGAGCGGCAGATCCCCAAGGAGCCCTACGCGGCCTTTGTGATCCGGAAGCTCTTGATGCTGTCCCAGAAAGAAATGCTGCCCACCGCCAAGCTCCTGCGATGCGAGTGCTTCGATTTCCCGGAGCTCACGCGCGTCTTCTCCCACAATCCCAGCTTCTTCCACTGGGACAGGGCGCGATTGCTTTGGGGGAGGCTGCGGCTCGTAAGCTGGGATCCGGAGCTCGCCATCACGGCGCGCGAGAAGACCCTAGCGATGCTCCGCAAGGTTCCAGAGGAGGAAATGTTTGGAGCTGGAAGTGGAATAATCCCACTGGAGAACGATGGCGGCATGGAGACGATCCAATCGCCACAGGAGCTGGCGAGATTATACCGGCAGCCGATGATCTCGCCCTACGATCGATCGCGCTTCTCGGTCGTGAACAAGGAGCTGGAGCGGCACCGCAAGATGAGCGTGATCCACGAGTTCCTCAGCCTCACCAGATCCAAGAGCGCGGCGGTGTCGGATCTTCACGACTTCCACCAGGAGCTGGGGCTTGACGAGCAGTGCCAGGATCTCGAGAGCTTGCTGCGATCCGACAAGAGATTCTTCACCATGAAGATGAGCCTGGGAAGGATGGTGGTGTTCTTGAACGAGCGCTACGATCTGGATCACACCCCAGCGCTCAGCCCCTATTTCCAAGCCAAGCGACGCTTCCTGGATCTCATCACGATCGAGGAGAGCAGCGCCACTGCGATGAAGGCCATCTAGATCTTGGAAGAGCTCTCGTTGAGAGGGAGGATCATACAAAGAATGGCGAGAGTTCTAGCAAGATTTTCTCGAGATTTCTCTACCTGGGATGCCTGGCGAGAGGGATGAGCTCCGAGAGTGGCGTGGAGATTGGCGTCGCCTGGGGCGTCGGGAGTGGCGATGTTCTACACATCGGGCACGTTGCCTGGAGGCGCATCCACGAATCGATGCACTGGACGTGGAAGACATGGCGGCAGTCGGGAAGAACGCGCAGCATCTCCGCCTCGCGATAATCCGCCAGGCAGATCGCGCAAGCGGTGTCTTGCGGATGCGGCAGTGGCTGCTGCGCCGAGAAGACGATCCGGGGGTAGGATTCCAGCGTTACCTGGTCCAAGCCACTGATCGTCCACTCTCCATCGCTGCGATCTCTGCTGCTGGATTGCTGCTGCTGCTGCCGCTGTGCCGCCGCCGCCGCCGCTGCCGCCGCGCGATTGAGCTGCGCCCTGCCGTGAACCCTGACGCAAACGTAGGAGGCGAGCATGATCGTGGAGACGAGCACGAGAATCCCGACTGCGATTGCGATGCCATAGCCGAGGCCGACCCTGCTCATGCTCGGATTCGTGAAATCTGCCGAGGTGCCATTGTTTACCATGCCGGAGTCTTGGATCTTGGCTGGATCGAGGCGATCTTCTCGATCGATACCTGGAGATTTCGAGCCGCCGGTGCGCTACCTAGCCATTGCCGGGATGAATGTAGGCGGAGATCCACAAAAGAATGGCGCCGCGGTAGCGCTGACTGCTAGACGCCTCCATGGCATCGAGTCCGTGGCCACCATAGCCGGGAAGAACAACTAGAGGCACTTGGCCGGGGCAGGGGAGCCGTCGATGGGGAGATCCGACGGCGGGGATTCGCGTTGGCGGGTCCCGTGACCTCGTAAAATGGAGGCGACCATTAAATGCCCCAGGATATTCAAAAATTGGAAGGCGACGGACGGTGGCGATGCTCCTCACGTCAGTGGCATATTCCCCACCGCAACTTACATCCAGTGATTAGACGACAAAAGCACAGCTTTAGCCAATCAGCGAGTAGCACATTGTAGAAATCTCGCCTTGCTTCGTCAACTCCACAATGCCTTTAAAAAGGCGAAAGGAATGAGCCAGTTTTTGGATAGCATTATAGCTCACCTCAACAATTGCTATAATCTCAAATGATGCAGGAAATTCATTCTTGAGCACGATTGTGTCGATTTTTTTATCATGCTGCTCGATCAATCGTATCTACACACTCTCAATCAAGCTTGATACCAAGCGGGAAATCAAGCTTGGTCTGGTTTCACTCTGTCCTGATCTCAACTTGGTCTCCTTTTTTCCAAGCCGATGAGCGCTGCGCGCTTTCTAGGGTTTTACATCGGCTTCTAGGGTTTAAGACGTGGTGGTTACACTGCATGCATGAAAATGGTGGCATCTTTTTTTATAGTTGAAAATTACTCAACAACAGGCTTTTGCCCCGTGATGAGCTCCAGCAACACCACTCCAAAGCTGCAGACGTCGCTCTTGTCAGTAAGCTCATAGTTTTGCGCGTTACCTCCAGGTGATTGCGTGATCACTGTCCTGCGGCATTATTGAGTATGTTCTGCTTGATTGATCTTTGATTTCCTCGGGCCCTCTTGGCGTCGCGGGGAGAGTTACTGCTCGTTTACTGCATTTTGGCGTAACAAAGTGGAAATCCAGCGCAAGACATTTCATTGGCAGTTTTTTATTGAGCCATGCGAAGCACAAGCACGCAACCAATTTAGAGGTACTGTTTTTTTTTTCTTTGCTTGCTTTTCTCTTCCTTGAGCTGTTTGTTGTCGTTGCTTGCTCGTGGATTTGGTCGTTGTAGTGCTACAGCAGGTTCTCTCTTGCTTTTCTGATTCTAGTTCATTGATGTCGATCATTCTTCTTGTTGAAATGCTTTTCCATAGTCATCTGTGCTGGAAGTCATGTGTGCTTTCTTTTCTCGCAAAGCGAAAGCTGATTACCTCTCCACGGTACCGACCATCCCTCACCCTCCCCAGCTTCTCGTCGATACAGGTTAAGATCTTGTCAAAGCACCCGAAATTAAGATAGGCCTCATGGTAGATTAGTTCACCACCTCCCGCCACAGCAAACTTCCTTGTCTCAAACCAAGGACTCATGCAGTACACCACCCACGCAAGGACGTGAGACCTTGACTTGTCATCTGACATGAACAATTCCCGTGCTCTCGACCTGATATGCTCGTGATCCTCAATCGCCCAAGCCCCTGTTGCAAACTGGATGACTACGAAGTGCGAATCTGCAACGTAGTAACAACCGAGTCCTTTCTCAGTCCCATGAATAGGAATGAAAATTGTCAGAACGGAGATCTCTTTGGTCATCGCCATTGTAAAGCTCCCACGAAAATTGCAGGCTGCTGTCGGAGTTATAGTCACAGACCCTTCTTGGTCATACTTTATGACGGGTTGTTTGTACCGCGCCACAAGAATGCATGCCTGCTGTGTGTTCAGACCAATTCGTGAGAAAATACCGCGATGATCGCTTTGGATAACTGATGTCCAGAGCCGAATCTGCTCATCGATCTGGTCCACTGGACATGCCACGAGCATGAACTGGTTTGCTGCGTAGGAGCGAAGCTGCTCTGAGGGACATCTCGCAATCCTAACTCCCCGGCGGCTTGCTCTGCAAAAATGTCGTCATCTTCGTCATCCTCAACAACTCCTTTCGAAAGGAGCTTGAGAAACGAGGCCAATCTTCCGAAGGCAGATTCTGGATGTACTCTTTAAGAGCCTTACGGTACTTTCGATCGCTCCTAACCCCGGAACCCAGCCAGTCTTCCACCAAATACTTTCTTTCGTAGTATTAGCGTCGGCCTTCACGAACGCCAAGTAGTTTGTTATTTCAACCTCCTGAATCAAACAGAGAGTTTAGTAAATGCAACTTAACATGTGAAGCGAGCTTACGTTGAATGCGCCGTTGATGAAAGTGCGCGATCTTCCTCCTTCAGAAACTCTTGCCACTTCCCACACAAGACTACAGCACCAAAACTAGCAATACTCCAGAGTAAAACCGCGTGCTCAGCAGAGATCATCGTCCAGCACCAGATAAAGCCTTCTGTTGTTATCACCCTGGACTATCTTTTGCATGATCTTGATCACCTGATGGACACCTTTGTCATCCCTGAGGTTCTGAACGTAGTATTGAGCGGCATTGCTGTCGTGATAACCCAAGGCAAGCAAGCAGATGAGTGTCAAAGCTGGATACTTTGAAAAATCTTCCCCGTTGACGTGCATCAGCCTTCCGTGTGCCAGGGAAAAAACCTCCAGAAAGAGGAACAGAGACGCAGCACGGATGCTGTAAGTCTTTCCTGATCCAAGCATGACGTTAAAGTTCGAGCACCTGAGCTGATGCACTGCCAGCCCATCACTGGGACTGTGTCTGCACTCTCCATGAACGTGATGATGCATCGTCACAAACCACTTGCTGTAGCAGTTTCTCAGCTTGGCGGTAAATGAGGCACTCTTGATTCGTAAGAGACTCATTAACATTCACGTATGCAAGACCTGCGAAAGAAAGAAGAAAACACAAGGATAATTTGATGGGATAATTCAAACCTGTAGGAAAGGCTGCATCCAAGCATACCCTGCCGCCACCCTGAAAGAAAACGCAGTGATGATGAGAGTTGGCCAAGAAAAAGAAAAGCTTGCATAAGAAAGAGATAAGGAGATTACCTAAGAGCCTACCCACAAGTTTTTTAAAGTTAGCTGCCATGCTATAAAGGTTGTGGATACATTTTTGTGGTCTTCAGTTTTTATTAGTGGCTATATGTCTTTCTCATGACAGAAGATGGTGATTTAGCCATTAATTAAGTGTAATTTTTTTTGCACAATTCCTATGCAGGAGAAGTTTTTCTCCAGCTCAACCACCCATTTTTTAATATTCACATTTTTTGTTATAGAGAGATTGATTTTTCTTAAAGATCAACATAAAGCTACAATAGCAAGTTAACCTCCTTGAAGCAAAAAATTGAATTTTTAAATAAAAATTGACCTCCATGAAGTATTATTGGTATTTAATTGAATATTTTCAAGCATTTGCCCTTGCCATTTTATTCTTTCCTCATCAATCTGATGGCTCAATTGCACTTGTATGCCTCTTTGAGCTACAATTACCTTTTAAAATAAAAACTATAAGAAAAATTATTTTGAAAAAATTATTAAAAAAAGAAATATTTTTCAAGATTCTCTTTTTGATCTGCTAATTTCATTACAAAGTACTCCATCACCACAACATGTTGAACTATTTTATTGTGGAAATAATCCTTCCTCAAGAAAATCTTTCTAAACATAATAAATATTAAAAGAGTTTTTGTAACAATAAATTTTTTTAACTTTCTTTGAAGAAAATGTGAACTAAGATAAACATTAAAAACCTTACTTCTAACAAATTTAATATTTTATTTCAACAAATTTGATATTTTACCCACTCCACAAATACACGACAAACCCTAAGTGCACCAAAAAAGTAAATTAAGCCAAAAACCCTAAAAATATTAAATGTTTAAATACCCAGATAACTAGTTGTAATGCCACTTGAGCTCTTTAAAGCCTTCCCCTGTAGTGACATTCCCAGTCTACTTAGAGTCACTTTATTTAAAAGGAAAAGAATGAGTCACTACTGTTTGATCAAGTAGAAACAGCACGTACCAAGAATTCTTTCGAGATTCAAGAAATCCAATGAAATCATTCACACCGTCTCCACTGCTACTTCGTCCATGCTCTGTAGATGACTTTGTACTTCAATGAATACCAGGACACGTCTCCAAACTCATGCATCTCTTTCTCTTGATTTACGTCAGACGCTTCTCACCGATCTCTTGAATATCGGCTGCAGTGACAAAGTCAATCACTCCTAGAACTCAGACCTTGGCAGCATTTAAAGTCTTCGTCCGTCACTAGAACGACCATCGTCCTCGCTTTCACATACTCGTGACGTGAATGGCACTTCCTTAACAAGGAACTTCCATGCCCTCCAAGTGAAATCCCGTTCCAATAAGGCAACGAAGGAAGAGCCATTCCAATCTCCTGCAACAGCTCTACACCAGTGTCTGATCATGGAGCTCGCGTTTATCACCACCCTGCTGGAGTATTCTGCCGTGCTGCTGATAAGGCCAGAAGTCCCTCCAGGACACCCGAACTTGGGAAAGCTGTGTGCTGACCGTCATGTGTTCTTTACACCGTGTGCAACTATGTCAACCAGCTCTTGCTCCGTGGAGGGCAACGCTTGCAAAAGCTCGTGTCTGGTCCATATGCGTTGAAAACAATGCACACCCCGGTCGCACTATCGCTGCGAACTGGAGAAAAAAGGGCTGCAAGCACGGCATTAGTCGCAACAACCAAAGGAGCAACGTAGCAGGAGGAGGCACAGAAAACTTGAGCTCAACGTCTCCAGATCGAGATGACTAGGGAAAAACATTTCAATAAGAACATCGAGGAACTGGAATCAGAAAAGCAGGAAAGAACCTTCTGTTCAAGCAGTAAACAACAACGACCGAATCCACGAGCAACGTAAGTTAACAGCAACGACAACAAAAAGCAAAAGGAAGAGAAAAGCAAGCAAAGAAAAAAAAATCAGTACCTCAAAATTGGTTGTTTGCTTGTGCTTCACATTACTGAATAAAAAACTACCATGGCACAAACTGTATGGAAGATCTTGAGAAAGATTACCACCTTCTTACGCCAAAATTCAGGGCTCAAGAAACAGTCATTGAGGCCATCACGGACTTTTTGCAAAGAAGGAAGTCATCCTCAGGATCTTCAAGCTGGAAAGCCATGAGAAGGATGGACATAAATGGGTTTTTCTCTTCTTCTCCAGCACAAAGATTTGGGAGCTTTGTTTGGAACCTCGATCGAGCGCCTTCTCGCTAAAACCATATAATAATTTCTAAACTCGGGCTGCCAAGTTTTCCAAGATTCGATCGTGGAGAATCGAGAAGCCCTAAAGGTCGAGGTTGATTAACAAACGCTAGAAATGGCCACCTTATGATTTGCTATATGATTTGAAACACTAAAGGCAGCATTTTTTCGCCTCCTCTTGGCTGCAAAAGGAAAAAAACAAAGAGGTTTGAACAGCAATGAACATGCCAATGTATGAAGCTGACCTCTGCCATCCCTTGCATGCACTTCTGCCTCAACAGTTGCCTCGAGTGCCTCTTCCTTTCTAGCCTGTTCTAGATGGGCTACCTTCTCGGCTTTCACTGCCTCCTTGTGAGCAACTTTCAAGCAACCATGGCAATGGTCTTTTGAATCCTCGCAAGCTTGATGATACCAGCATTCACAGAATTCACATTGCACCCACAGCGTGTCCTCAAGAGTATTACAAACACAACATCTAGGATTTGCCTGCATGCCTTTGACTCGTCAGCAATTACCTGGTCGCATCTAGGAAGACTTCGAGAGCATGCGCCAGAAGCTGCCTTCGATGGACCTGTGACATCTCGTGGACTTGATGCACATCCTGGGTGCCCAGGTTAATGCACGTGACGCGAGGCGCTGTACTCCGAAATGAAGATGAAACTCAACTACATCCGCTTGACCGGGGGTACCTGCACTGGCCTCGAATTTCAGGTTGTAAAATCGGGTGATTCTTTGGGCCACCTTCCAGATGTTCGCAGCATGCTTGTGTCTTTCTCTTGATATTTTCTTGGGCCTGGCTGAAGCAGAAGTGGAACTCCTAGCGGTTCCATTCTACAGAGTCACCAAGGATGAAATGATGTCGCTGGACCAAACAATGTGCGCATTGATCTGGTACAACAATGATACAGAGTATGCATGACTACAATTCCAAAAGCAAATGCCGAGCTTTAAAACGCGCTGGATGATCAGTCTTCCCTCATCATACACAATATCGAAGATGAAGCTGACGCTGGTTTAATTATAAAGTCGGTGGAGAAGTGACACCAGTAGGTCTGTGTTGCTCCATGTACTTGCCAAAGCAACTCTGCTCGTCCTTGATGGCCGTCCATTGCCCACCACGCAAAACGAGGTATTCTTCGCCTCCTCTACAATCTGATACCATGATAAAAGAGCAGCTCTCTTCTCAATTTGAGATGGACGATCTTGGAGATATTAAGTTTTGTCTTGGTCTTAATATTATTCGAGACCGGTCCCATGGTATTATTCATCTTTCTCAGCAGCGCTATTTGGACGAAATTCTCAAACGCTTAGCCCAATGGACCCAGGCAACACGGGCTTGGGCTCAGGCTCGAGCACGTGGGGTGAAGTGCTTGACTCCCTGGGGTAAAGTGCTTGTCTCCCTGAGGTGGTAGGCCGCGAGCACCAGAAGGATAGTGGGGGATGCTGAGTGTTGGGCAGCCGAGGTCAGACCTTAGGTGCCTGGCTCCACAGGCTTCTGCCACGTGGCACGGGGTAGTTAGGTCATGATCATGTACCCTGTTTTCTCTCTCATTAGCGTCTCCTAATTCCCATGGTTGCTTGGACACAAGGAGGCAGTGAAAGCCGAGAAGGTAGCTCATCTAGAACAGGCTAGAAAGGAAGAGGCACTCGAGGCAATTGTTGAGGTAGAAGTGCATGCAAGGGATGGCAGAGGTCAGCTTCATACATTGGCATGCTCATTGCTGTTCAAACCTCTTTTATGCAGCCAAGAGGAGGCGAAAAATACTGCCTTAGTGAGCTGGAAATTTCAGGGTTCGAATCTCGGAAAACGTGGCAGCCCGAGTTCAAAAATTAGATTTGAGTCCATCCGGCATCTAGGGTTTAAGATGCAGTCGTGATGCTGTGCTCTTTTTTGAGTGGTGGTAGTACACTGGCACGTTCTCCGTCTCCATCCAGGTGATGGCGTGATCCCCGCCGCATTATTGAGCGTGACAATGGTATGCTCTGGTGAGTTACTGCTCGCTTACTGAATTTTGGCGTAAGAAAGTGGTGATCTTTCGCAAGACCTTTCATACAGTTTGTGCCATGGCAGTTTTTCATTCAGTCACAAGCAAGCAACCAAGTTTTGAGGCACTGATGTTTTTTTCTTTGCTTACTTTTCTCTTCCTTTAGCTTTTTGTTGTCATTGCTGTTAACTTATGTTGCTCATGGATTCGGTCGTTACTGTTTACTGCTTGAATAGAAGGTTCTTTCCTGCTTTTCTAATTCCAGTTCCTCGATGTCGATCATTCTATGTGTTAGTCCTTCTTATATCCCTTCTTAAAAATTCATTCACTGATTGCTTTATGCTCATTCCTTAAGCACTTTATTCGGAGTTCTACTCCCACTCTCGACTTTCTAAGTTGCAGTCTTTGGTCCAAACATGTTACATTTGTTAAACTTCCACTTTAACCACTACCATATGGCACCCTTTTTGCTCCACTTTAGGGCTTAGGGATTTGTTCTCACAACTTAGGAGCAAAAGATTAGTGCCTAAGAATAAGGTATAGAAATCATTAGAAGTAGCAAAGCTAGGTAAAGAACACTCATGTGTTGGATGCTAACCGATTGTGGAAAAGGAAATATATTTTCAAAGATAGATTCCTAAATGCTCCAATTTGGCAAATGTAATAACTCCAAAAGAGGGAGCGGTGAGATAGCCAAATGATAAAGCCGTAAACAACCCTAGTATAAATTATAGATAAGTGGAATTTAATGTCTAGAGTGGCACAAAATAGAAGAGAGGATGATGGTGCCCTTAAATAAAGAACTTCTTAAGGTAGGGAAGTGGAGTTTATACACCTTTCCAAGGGTTTGCCACGTGGCATGCTATAAGTACATAAAAGTATGCCACGTGGCATGCCACCTCATCCAAACCATCCGTTTGAATGCCACCTTCTAAAAGGTAACATGTATAATGCATAGCCTTAACATAACAGGATAATATATCGATAATACCTTTGTGTTGTCAATCATGGGATCGAATATGTAAAGCATTTGGACTAAGTTGTAAGCTCTTGGATTTGGACTTCCCAGGAGGTCAGTACTATTCAAACCCAAGAACACTTAACCCTAAATATCTTAAGACCCTTAATCGTTTGGAAAAGGGGGTGCACTTTTATTCATAGGCTATTTCCTTCTATATTTGAACCCCATGGATCATCTTTCAAGTCATTTTCTTTGATTGCTTACACAAGTGTAAAGATTAAGTGGCATAAATGTCATTCATGGGGCTAATAAGTCTCCAAACCTGGAATAAAACTTATAGAGGTTGTGAGTAAGACTCTTTCATGTGGTTGGAGGTATGATTAAGTAATTAAAGTAGAATGGAAAATTTAGTTGTTTACACATGATAAGTCAATTTAGCATGTTGAGCATGTTGTAGCGAGATGGGAGTACGGAGTTTAAAAAGTGTATTTTTCTTTAGTATATTGCAACGATAGAGTATGGAGTTTAAAAAGTATATTTTTTCTTTTTTAAATAGTTTTTTTTATGAAATGTGATTACAAGTCTAAGGGAATATAAAGAACTATTAACCTATATTAATTTTATGGGTTTGTTATATTTATGTGTTCTTTTAGACTTGAATTACCATTTTAAAAAAAGAAGTAATAAGAAAAACTATTTAAAAAAGATATTTTTAAACTCTTTTTTTTCTAAATTAATAATAATTGTTGTGATATACTGAGTTGCTAGAATTCTTCCATAAAATCTTTTTATATATAAATTACATAATTTTTTTAAAAGTATACTTAGTTTTTCTTTTTATTCTTAGGAAGGATTTAAATATATTCTTTTAAAGATATATAATAAATTTTTTTCTTTTCATAAATTTACCTTCTTCATTACTCTTTTTCAGAGAATATTGTTTCACTAGGCTAAAAGATATTTAAATATTATAGTAAAAAGTTTAATTTATATAATGTTTAAAAGGATTTTAAAGAAATGATGAAATTGTAAGCTCCTTGAATTTGGACTTCCCAGAAGGTCACCCAGCCCAGTACTATTCAAATCCAAGGACGCTTAACCTCAAATATCCCAAAACCCTTAACCAATTGGAAAAAAGGGGTGCACTCTTGTTCATGGGCCCTTTCCCTCTATATTTGAACCCTTATGGATCATCTATCGAATCGTTCCCTTTGATTGCTTACAATCTACCATGCTTCCTTGCAAGTTCACGCCCTCGTGAACGGAAGCTGAGAGCCGCAGCTCTCCCGAGAGCCCCGCTCTCTTGACACCCTACCCCTCGGGTCGAGCCCAGCGGGAGCAAATTAGACCAGCCAGATGTCAATCAACATATGGTGTGATTCCCTTAGCCAACTAACTGTAAGGAACCAACTCGCCGAGGTGTTGTAGGCTAAAGGAACCCCGAAAGCATGACCAAAATGACAAAGAGTTTATCGGATGGGACCAAGTCAAAGATCGAGTCCAAGACCGACTCTAGGACCGAGTTCGAGATAGAGTCCGGAATCGAGTCCGAGACCGACTCGGGGACCGAGTTCGAGTCCGAGTTCGAGACCGAGTTCGAGACGGAGTCCGAGATCCGAAATCGGGTCCGAGACCGAGTCCGAAATCGAGTCCGAGGTCGGGCCCGAGATCGGGTCCGAGATCGAGTCCGCGATCGAGTCCGAGACCGAATCCGAAGTCGGATCCGAAATCGGATCCGAGATCGAGCCAGAGACTAAGTCCAAATACTAATACGGGTCAAGGGGTGAAAGCCCAAAGCGTGCGTCCCCCAGGGGGGGGGGGGCTGCAGGGGGTTCCAAAAGTATAGTAGGGATAGTGAGGTCCAGGAACCAGTTTTGAAGGGACTCTCCAGTTGGGCTTCCAAACTGACTTGAGGTTGGGACTGGGACCGAGGGGCCTTGGGTGGGAGTGAGCATGGACTTGGCTGGTGCCGGAGGGGCCATCCGAGGAAGTGCTCAAGAGCAGCTCCCACTCCCGAAAGGGAAACCGATTGCGGTGCTCCCGGCTCATGTGGAGTGGTGCCCCACTTGGGTACCATGCGGCTCATTGGTCCTCGCCCTCCCTAGGGGCTTGGGCCTTCCTTCGGGATGGAAGTGGGGGACGAGAGGTACCCATACCGGGCCGCTAGGCCACGGTGTTTCGCCCCGACGTCCCGAAGCAAGTGTTGCACTCAAGACTTGGGATTTAGAGGGTCCCATGATCAAGTCTTGTGGTACCAAGGGATGTTAGGAACCTGGAAGCTTGGTGTGCTTGGCTGCTTGTGCTTGCGGGGAGTGTAGCCGAACCTTAGTCCAGTCTAACCCGGGGAGGGGGATTGGGAGTGATTTGGGAATCCGTGGAAGGATGGCTAACACTCCGTTGCTCGTGCAGTGAGTAGCTGAAACCAAGTAGGAGCTGGTACCATAGGCGAGAACCTTGGCGAGGGAACTTAGCAAAAGCCAAGGCAGTGTTGGACGGATTGACGAGGTAAGCTGGCAAATTGGAAAGGAAAAATTTGTGGCTTACAATTTGGTATCGGAGCCTTTATCTCAGTTCTAGCGAAGGATAGAGGCGGATTGCTGGGAGATGGCAAGGGCAGGACGTAAGCGAACCCAGGCGGAGACGGAACCTCCGCCGGAGCTGGAGCCTCCAGTCGAACAAGAGGCTATGGATGAGGAATCCTTGCATGAGGAGGACTCTAGTGAGGAAACTTCCAAACAGGAGTCCGGTGGCGAGGTTCGGTCGTCCAAGGCTCGATTGGACGTGCTAGAAGGACAGTTGGCACAGACCAATACCCTGCTGGAAACTCTCGTACGCAAGCTAAAGCGTGACGAGAGGCGGAAGAAAAAGAAAAAGACTGCGGATGCTGGCAGCGCAGAAGGTGCGGACCCTTCGGCAGGGACTGAGGCAAAACCAGACAAGGTCGAACAGACTGAAGTGGAATCAGTCCCTCAGGCAGTTCCCAAGTACAAACCAAAGCCCCCACCGGTCTTCAAGGGAGTGAATGACTATAAGGTGGTGGAGGATTGGTTTTACGATATGGAGGACTACTTCCGAGCGTTGCGGTTACCGAGCTCGGAGAAGGTCCCATGTGCAAAACCATACTTGGCAGATAATGCCAAGTCTTGGTGGAGAACAACGGAGGCCAATGAAGGACCGGTGGTCACTTGGGACATGATGAAGGCGAGGATCCGCGCAACATATGTTCCTCCGAATGCCACTCTGCATCTGAGGGATGAATTGAGTAGGCTGAAGCAGACTGGAACCATCCAGGAATATGTGAATGGGTTCATGGCAAAGAGGATACTTGTCACGGACATGGGGGATATGGATGCGTTCCATGCCTTCATATCAGGTTTGCAAACCTGGGCTCGCGGTGAGGTGATGCGCTGGAACCCGACCAACTACAAGGAAGCGTTGGATGCGGCCATCAAGGTGCATTTCAACGATAACCTGCGAAAGGGGAACACGACGGGGTCGGGATCCACGTTTAGCAAAGGGGCCAAACCAAGGGGAACATATAGTAGGGGGAAATTCAAGAAGAGTTTCTCTAAGAATGAGTCCTCGGGGTTCCGGAAAGGCAAATCCGGTGGCCAGCGAGCAAGTACGTGGGGAAGTCAAGCGAAAAGAGACAAACCCACGGATAAGAAGGTCAAGTCATATAGCAGCGTGGGAAACAACGTATGCTACAACTGCGGTGAAGCGGGACACTTCTCGAGGGAATGTCCCTACCCGAAGAAGGCCAGAGCCAATATGGCCATCAAGTCGGGTGAAGTCCAAACTGAGGTATGTGATCCAGTCCCTAACTCAAAGTTACTCATTACACGAGCAACTTTGGTAGAGAGTCGTTCGCGACATCTACTAGCCCTCCGAGGGAAGCTCGGAGGTAGCTTTGTTAAGATCCTTATTGACACGGGTGCTTCGGATAATTTTGTGGCTGCAGACATAGTCCGGCAAGCCGGACTAACGGTGCAGCGGCTAGGCGAACCAAGGACTATAGAGTTTGTTCAAGGTAGCCAAAGCACCGATGAGGTACTTCGACAAGCGAGAGTCGAAGTGGGGACATGGAAAGTGGACATGGATTTCACCGTCTTGGACATGGCGGGATTTGACGTGATCTTCGGAATGGATTGGTTTAATCGATTCGTGGTAGCCCTGCATGGACAAGGTAGGAACCTTGTGGTATTGGCGAATGCCCAAGGAAGAAGATCTAGGGTGGAGGCCCAGGATCTAAAGGTAGGGCAAAGCAAGGCCAAAGAGTCATGCTTAAACCTGGTGTCCACGAGAGGACAACTCACTAAAGGAACTAAAGCAGCCTTTTTGTGCTTACTCTCGGTGAAGAGTGACAAAAAGACAAGAACGGAAGAAATACCTTTAGTGATCCAGCAAGTGCTGGACCAATTCCAGGATACCATGCCGGAGGAGCTACCGGCGGGGTTGCCCCCCGCACGACCGATAGAACATAAGATTGAGCTGGTCGAGGGCGCTGAGGCGGTGGTTCGTCCACCCTATCGTTTGAACGAAAAAGAACTCAAGGAGCTCAAGTGCCAACTAGAGGAGTTGGTGGGCAAAGGGTATGTCAGGTTGAGCAAGTCGCCGTATGGGGCGCCGGTATTATTTGTGAAAAAGAAAGATGGATCTATGCGCATGTGCATAGACTACCGGTTGCTCAACAAGTATACCAAGAAGAACAAGTACCCTTTGCCAAGGATTGAGGACCTGTTCGATAGGTTGGGAAAGGCAAAATACTTCTCGAGGATTGACCTAAGGTCAGGATACTACCAGATCAGGGTAGCTGAGGAAGATGTCGAGAAGACAACCTGTCGAACGAGGTATGGGAGCTTCGAGTTTTTGGTGATGCCCTTTGGGCTGTGCAATGCGCCGGCAACGTTTTCGGCGTTGATGAACCACGTCTTTGTACCCTATCTGGATCACTTCGTGGTCGTCTATATTGACGACATCCTGATCTATAGCGAGACGCTAGAGGAGCATGCCGAACACTTGGCGAAGGTGTTTGAGAAACTAAGGGAACATAAACTGTATGCTAAAGAGAGCAAATGTGACTTTGCTCAACAAGAGGTAAAGTTTCTCGGGCATGTGGTGGGCCAGGACGGGCTCAAGGTGGACCCGGAGAAGGTCCAAGCGATCCAGGAATGGGAGCGACCATCGAATGTACATGAGTTGAGGGCGTTCCTGGGGCTATGCAACTACTATCGAAAGTTTATCAGACACTATTCGAGAGTAGCCCTGCCCTTAACGGACCAAACAGGAAAAGGGAAGATGGTATGGACAGCGGAATGCGAGGCGGCATTCGTCCACCTCAAAGGGAAGTTGAGGAAGGCTCCGGTGTTGGCATTACCAGACTTTGGTAAGGACTTTGAGGTAGACACGGATGCTTCGGACTTTGCGTTGGGCGCAGTTTTGAAGCAAGACAACCATCCAGTAGCGTTCTTCTCGAAAAAGCTGGACAAGGCTCAACGGAAGTGGCCTGCCCACGAGAAGGAATTGTTTGCGGTGGTCAAGGCGCTCAAGGAGTGGCGACACTACCTTGGGAGACACTTCAAGGTTTACACGGACAATGTGGCAACGAAACACTTCTTGTCACAGCCCGACCTAAGGGGAAAACAAGGTCGGTGGGCCAATGCTTTGGCCGAGTTTGATTGCGAGATCCTGTACAAGCCTGGGAAGAGCAACATCGTGGCAGATGCGCTAAGTCGAAAAGCGAGCTTGAGGTTGGCGATCTCCAGCGCAACAACAACCTTCTGGGACGATGTGCGGACAGCATATGAGAACGATGGTCTAGCACAAGAAGTGTTGTTGAGGAATCTGGAGGCGCGGGAAGCTCACCAGAGAGGTGAGCTGCCAACGGAAGAAAAAACGGGCTATGCGGAACGCAACGGACTCATTTATTACAAGCAAACGAGAGTGTATGTTCCAGAAGGGGAACTAAGGAAGGTAGCCTTGGAAGAGTGTCATGACGGACCTCTTGCGGGACACGGCGGAGTGCCCAAGACGATGGGCTTACTCAAAAGGAAGTACCATTGGCCAGATATGGCTAAGGACGTCCAAGACTATGTAAAGACATGCCCAATATGTCAGCAAGTCAAAGCCGTGACGAAGGCTAGTGGGGGCTTGTTGCAAAGCATCCCCATTCCAGATCGTCCGTGGAAATGTCTCACGATGGACTTCATCACGGGACTACCCCCAAGCGAGGGGTTCGATGCGATATTCGTGGTGGTGGACCGATTTTCAAAGATGGCACATTTCATACCCACCACAACGGACGTGGATGCGGAAGGTGTGGCGAAGCTGTTCTTCGAACAAGTGGTTCGAGTGCGGGGAAGGCCGGAAGAGATTATCTCAGATCGAGATAAGATCTTCACTAGTAGGTTCTGGAGGACACTCCTAGAACAGTATCGCACCAAGTTGAAATTCAGCACAGCCTATCACCCACAGACAGGTAATGGGTATTAAGTCAAGATTGTTGGCACTAACACTTCTTGACAGACGGACAAACGGAAAGGGTGAATAGGCAGCTGGAGGATTATTTGCGATGCTATGTCTCGGGAGACCAGACCGACTGGGTAAGTCATTTGGGACTTGCGGAAATGTGTTATAACAACTCACCACATTCGAGCATCGGGGTGAGTCCATGGGAAGTCATCAATGGGCGAGCTATTGAAGGTCCTGTGGAACTCGGCGTGGCCGAGTATCATGGAGAGTTACCCGCAGTGGAGGCATTCACGGCGGAAAGACTCAACATTTGGAATCTAGTGAGGGATTCCTTGGAACGGGCTCAACAAAGGCAAACTAAGTACGCGAACCAAAAGCGTCGGGATGTGGAGTTCCAAGCTGGGGAGAAGGTGTGGCTGAACACCAAGAACCTCAGGCTACCAAGTGGGATCAGCCGAAAGTTGACCCAAAGGTAAAAATGCATGTATTCCTGTAAATGAATTGATCTTGAGTTCCTTAAGCAGGTTCGCGGGGCCTTACGAGATTGAGGCACGAATTGGTAAAGTGGCTTACCGACTCCGACTTCCTCGAGAGATGGGGAAGATGCACCCAGTGTTCCACGTGAACTTACTCAAGCCGTACTTTGAGGATCCGCTTCGCAAGGACCAAGTAAGACCTCTACCCGAGGTTATCCAAGGGGAAGAGGAATACGAAGTCGAGGCCATCCTCAATGCGCGCAAGAGCAAGCGACAAGGACGCGAGGTGAGAGAGTTCCATGTGAAGTGGAAAGGATTTCCACACTGCGAAGCAACATGGGAACCGGAGGAGAACCTAGCGAACGCGCGAGATCTAGTGGAGGAATTTCTGCATGGCAGAACTCTATGTACTTATGCAAAGTTCAATTAAAAGTATCAATTTGAGAAGTTGAGCAATGGCATATGTTGGGACCCGAAGGCGCGCCGAAGGTAAGCTAATTAGCATGGGTTAGCTAGGTCGACCAGGCGTAGGGAGCTACGCCCGACTCCCTGCGGGGATGTCGAATCCGTAGACGTATTCTACGGAGGTTGGGTTCGAGTCCCAACCCCCTAGTAAAGCAAGGCTGGGTTCAAGTCCCGACCCTATACTAGGGCGTGGTGAGGTGAGGAATATAGGGACACCTATATTCCGTTGTCATGAGCTCTTGGCCGGGGAGGCTAACTTAGGCACACCGCTAAGTGGGGGGATGCCCCCGGAGACATGGTCAACAAGTCGTAGGATAAAAACGAGACGTTCGATGTGGGCATCGAACTTCTTCTATGGGTGGTGGAGTTGTAAGGAACCAACTCGCCGAGGTGTTGTAGGCTAAAGGAACCCCGAAAGCATGACCAAAATGACAAAGAGTTTATCGGATGGGACCAAGTCAAAGATCGAGTCCAAGACCGACTCTAGGACCGAGTTCGAGATAGAGTCCGGAATCGAGTCCGAGACCGACTCGGGGACCGAGTTCGAGTCCGAGTTCGAGACCGAGTTCGAGACGGAGTCCGAGATCCGAAATCGGGTCCGAGACCGAGTCCGAAATCGAGTCCGAGGTCGGGCCCGAGATCGGGTCCGAGATCGAGTCCGCGATCGAGTCCGAGACCGAATCCGAAGTCGGATCCGAAATCGGATCCGAGATCGAGCCAGAGACTAAGTCCAAATACTAATACGGGTCAAGGGGTGAAAGCCCAAAGCGTGCGTCCCCCAGGGGGGGGGGGCTGCAGGGGGTTCCAAAAGTATAGTAGGGATAGTGAGGTCCAGGAACCAGTTTTGAAGGGACTCTCCAGTTGGGCTTCCAAACTGACTTGAGGTTGGGACTGGGACCGAGGGGCCTTGGGTGGGAGTGAGCATGGACTTGGCTGGTGCCGGAGGGGCCATCCGAGGAAGTGCTCAAGAGCAGCTCCCACTCCCGAAAGGGAAACCGATTGCGGTGCTCCCGGCTCATGTGGAGTGGTGCCCCACTTGGGTACCATGCGGCTCATTGGTCCTCGCCCTCCCTAGGGGCTTGGGCCTTCCTTCGGGATGGAAGTGGGGGACGAGAGGTACCCATACCGGGCCGCTAGGCCACGGTGTTTCGCCCCGACGTCCCGAAGCAAGTGTTGCACTCAAGACTTGGGATTTAGAGGGTCCCATGATCAAGTCTTGTGGTACCAAGGGATGTTAGGAACCTGGAAGCTTGGTGTGCTTGGCTGCTTGTGCTTGCGGGGAGTGTAGCCGAACCTTAGTCCAGTCTAACCCGGGGAGGGGGATTGGGAGTGATTTGGGAATCCGTGGAAGGATGGCTAACACTCCGTTGCTCGTGCAGTGAGTAGCTGAAACCAAGTAGGAGCTGGTACCATAGGCGAGAACCTTGGCGAGGGAACTTAGCAAAAGCCAAGGCAGTGTTGGACGGATTGACGAGGTAAGCTGGCAAATTGGAAAGGAAAAATTTGTGGCTTACACTAACAAAGTTGGACTCGAGACCGCTCTGATACCAAATGTAAGCTCCTTGAATTTGGACTTCCTAGAAGGTCACCCAGCCTAGTACTATTCAAATCCAAGGACGCTTAACCTCAAATATCCCAAGACCCTTAACCGATTGGAAAAGGGGGTGCACTCTTGTTCATGGGCCCTTTCCTTCTATATTTGAACCCTTATGGATCATTTATCGAATCATTCCCTTTGGTTGCTTACAGAAATATTATGGTATGCTATGGTGATAAAATAGTTTATGGCTAAGTTAAAAAGCAATAAAAAGAGTCTAAAAATGTATTTTTTCTTAGTTTGTTTTTAAAGGGTAATTGCAATTAAAAAGAAATTCATTCACAATAGTAAATATTTAAATGCTAACAATAAAATGCTTTATCAATAAATTTACATCTTTGAGGTGTAAAATATATACATTTCAAAGTCTGTGAGTAAGTTGAATAAAATTAAACAATATTAAATATTCTTCTTTTCATAAATTTAATTTTTCATCACTATACATTATCTCCTTCAATTACTTTATTATATGACAAAGGTTATAATAACATTTTAATGTTATAGTAAGTTTTTTAGTTTATATTATGCTTAATAAATATTTTCCTTTTTGATATTCAATATTTTTAGGGTTTTTAAGTTAGTGTGTTTAAGGTTTATAAGGTGCGATGAGATGATATAAAGCAGACAAAACATTAAACTTGTCGAAAGCAAGGCTTTCAATGTTTATTGTGTGGAAAAATATATTTACATCCTCCTAAAGATACAAAAAGAAAGTAAAATTTTTTTATTGTTGCAGAAACTTTTTTAATCTTTGTTATTTTCATAGAAATCTTCTTAAGGAATGATTGTTTACACAATGAAGTAGATTAGTATGCTATGGAGATGGAGTATTTTATAATAGAGTTAACAAACAAAAAAAAGAATCTTAAATTATAGTCATTCTTTTTTAATTAACTCTCAACTAAACTAAGTCATAAATTCTAACAAATTCATTGAAATGAATTGAAGACAAGAAGGATATGAGAAATAGATTTAAAGACAAAAAGAATATGAGAAAAAGTTAATTGGAATGTTATAATTATTGCAAGTTTTTAGTTAAATTAACAAAAAAATTCTTAATTTTTTCAAAGATAAGTAGTTTTTATTTGAAAGGGTGATTGCAACTTTAAAAGGCACATAAATGGGACAGAGCTAGTCAAATTGACGAGGGGAGAATAAAATGGCAAAAACAAATGCTAGAAGATATCCAATTGAATGTTAACAATAAGAGGATACAATAACAAATTAACCTCCTTGAAGCAAAAAATGTGAATCTTCAGGGAAAAGTCAACCTCCTTGAAGCAAAAAATGTGAATCTTCAAGGAAAAGTCAACCTACTTGAAACAAAAAATGTGGATTTTCATGAAAAAAATAATTTCTTTGAAACAAAAAATGAAAAACAAGTGGTTGAGTTAGAAAAGGACCTCTCCTGCATGGGAGCTGTGCAGAAAGAGATTCTAACAAGTCTCCATAAGCTGCATTTAGTTAGTTTACTTTTTCTTGTTTGCTATTTTTTTAGTTTTTTTTTTATGCAGATGACATATTTTTTGTAAATTTTATAATGAACTTATGTTTCGGTAAACGTATAATTCGGGTGTATTTAGAGTTTATAAATGGTAATGGCAATCAAAGCTTACTATCATGGTTGAAAGAGGAAAAATAAATATTTTTTATTGTTATAAAAAAACTTTAATTTATGTTCAAGGAGATCTTGAGGAAAGATTATACACATGATAAAGTAACTTAATGTGCTACAACAATGGAGTACTTTTTGGTAGAGTTAATAACTAAATAATATATATATTTATTTATTTATTTAGTAGTTTTTCTCATGGTTTTGTTTTTTGAAAAGTGATTAGAACTCAAAGAAACACCTAGATGAAATGATTTATTAAATTGATGAAGGATAGTATAAGTAAATACTTGAAAACACTTAATTGAATAACAAAAATTTTATTATTGTTATTTAATTGAGGTTTTACAACATTTGCCTATGTCATTTTGTTTTACTTTTGTCAATTTGATGACTCAATCACATTTGTGTGTTTCTTTTAGTTATGATCACCTTTTAAAAAAAATCCCGGAGAAAAATTATTAAGGAAAACAAAAAAAAAAAAATTGTTGATTTTTCTTTTTTTATTATCACAATACATCAAATTACTTCATTGTGTATATAATTTTTCCTCAAGAAGATCTTTCAAAAACTCTTGCCACTTCCCACACAAGACTACAGCACCAAAACTAGCAATACTCCAAAATAAAACTGCATGCTCAGCAGAGATCTCAAGACCATCATCCAGCACCAGATGAAGCCTTCTATTGTTATCACCCTGAACTATCTTCTGCATGATCTTGGTCACCTGATGGACATCTTTGTCATCCCTGAGGTTCTGAATGTAGTATTGAGTGGCACTGCTGTCGTGATAACCCAAGGCAAGCGAGTGGATGAGTGTCACTGGATACTTCGAAAACTCTTCCCCGTTGACGTGCATCAGCCTTCTGTGTGCTGAGGAAAAAAACTTCAGAAAGAGGAACAGAGACGCAGCACGGACGCTTTAAGTCTTTCCAGACGATGCTGATCTGAGCACGAAGTTAAACTTAGAGCGCCTGACGGTCGAGTCCCGGATAAAAGTGATAAGTGAGCCGGCCCATCACTGAACTGTGTCTGCGCTCTCCATGAACGTGATGATTCTTTCTTTACTAGGGTCGGAGAGCACCTCCGGTGTAAAAACCTTATGTTTTCCATGAATACCACAAGAGTCAGCAGCCATCGCTACCGAATAGTGGCAAGAGTTGAGCTCAATGGACTTGATGATGGAGCTGAGTGACAAGCAGAGTTAGCATCAAGATACTATCAAACTCTACCACCACGTATCTGGCGGTGCTCTGCGGACATATAATGTGAATGAGGGCAGCAAAGGAACTTTGTTAACTTCAACCCACGTGACCGATGCTGCTCCGTCGATCAAATCCACATCGGGAAGGAGATTCTTGAGCCAAACCCATAAAGAGCTCTGATTTGTGATATGAGCTGGTACCTCGCACACAGTGTCGCAGATAGGCACGCCCTCTGGAACCACCGGTGTCCTCGCAGGATGCACAACCACACGCCGAACGCTCGTGGCCCGTAGCCGGCGCGAGCAAATCCATTTCTATCTCCCTGCTTTTTGCTGATTAATATAGATGGTATTTCTTCTCTTTTCTGTTTTTTCTAAACAGTTTTTGTCGAGGAAGATAACGAACTACTTGGCGTTCGTGAAGGCACTGTATTTGGTGGAAGACTGGCTGGGTTCCGGGGTTGGTTGCCACCAGGAGCGATCGAAAGTACCGTAAGGCTCTTAAAGAGTACATCCAGAATCTGATTGGCCTAGTTCATGCTCGTGGCAAGTCCAGTGGATAACTTGGACCAGATCGATGAGCAGATTCGGCTATGGACATCAGTTATCCAAAGCGATCATCGCGGTATTTTCTCACGAATTGGTCTGAACACACAGCAGGCATGCAATCTCGTGGCCCGGTACAAGCAACCCGTCATAAAGTATGACCAAGAAGACTCTGTGACTATAACTCCGACAGCAGTCTGCAAATTTCGTGGGAGCTTTACAATGGCGATGACCAAAGAGATCTCCGTTCCGACGCCTTTCATTCCTATTCATGGAACTGAGAAAGGACTCGGTTGTTACTATGTTGCAGATTCGCACTTCGTAGTCATCCAGTTTGCAACAGGGGCTCGGGCGATTGAGGATCACGAGCATGCCAGGTCGAGAGCATGGGAATTGTTCCCGTCAGATGACAAGTGGA
Source organism: Selaginella moellendorffii (assembly GCF_000143415.4). NCBI lineage: Eukaryota > Viridiplantae > Streptophyta > Lycopodiopsida > Selaginellales > Selaginellaceae > Selaginella > Selaginella moellendorffii. Next base: position 170,506 of record NW_003314391.1, on the reverse strand, counting down.
GGCCTCACGTCCTTGCGTGGGCGGTATACTCCATGAGTCCTTGGTTTGAAACAAGGAAGTTTGATGTGGCGGAGGTGGTGAACTAATCTAGCATGAGGCCTATCTTAATTTCCGGTGCTTTGACAAGATCTTAGCCTGTATCGACGAGAAGCTGGGGAGGCTGAGGGATGGTCGGTATCGTGGAGAGATAATCAGCTTTCGCTTTGCGAGAAAAGAAAGCACGCATGACTTCCAGCACAGATGACTATGGAAAAGCATTTCAACAAGAAGAACGATTGACATTGATGAACTAAAATCAGAAAAGCAAGCATATATTCTCATGTTTTTTTAATTTATTTTTTGATGCAGGCAAATCCTAGATGTTGTGTTTGTAATACTCTCGAGGACACGCTGTGGGTGCAGTGTGAATTCTGTGAATGCTGGTATCATCAGGCTTGCGAGGATTCGAAAGACCATTGCCATGGTTGCTTGGAAGTTGCTCACAAGGAGGCAGTGAAAGCCGAGAAGGCAGCCAAGGAACAGGCTCGAAGAGAAGAGGCACTTGAGGCAATTGTTGACGCAGAAAGGGCAGTTTCATACATTGGCATGCTCACTGCTGAAGTTCTTTCTTGCTTTAGAAAATGTTTCTTAAATGCAAATATGCGTCATTTCTTAAAATGACGTCTGGGGTTCGAATCTCGGCAAAGCTGGCAGCGGTCGAAAGTTCGAATCCTGGTGGCTAGGTGTAGTTTAAAAAATCATTTTAGGGTTTTAGCGCGGCGAGTGGAGAAGGCGCTCGATGGAGGTAGGGAATGTTTCTCCTTAGACCGACCGATCATGGATGGGGCAGTGGCGCAGTGACGAGACAATGCAGGCAGGATCGATGGATGCGTCGCGACTTTGTGGGATGCGAGGGAAGGGGGAATTTCTGTGGCTTGGCGAGCAATGATTTGCAATACCGTTTGGAGGAAGAGCCAAGGCCAAAAGATGCGGAAAATGTATCTGAATCTCTTCACGTGATAATCGGTACGTGCCCGTGGACTGTTTGTCTTCTATTGTCTTTCTTCTGGCCTCTAAGCGCTGACAAGATTATGTCCTCTTGCAAGGTGAAAGCAAAGGAAAGATTTTACACAGAGGAAGAAAGAATTATCGGAGAATGTGGTTGGCTGCGCTAAAGATGAGAAGGGATGGGAGGAGGAGGAGGAGGAGGAGAAAGAGGAGAAGAGGAAAAAAGAAAACGACTGTGGCACACGCACAGCACAAACTGCTTTCGTCAAAGTGGTGGCGAGTGATGAGAGTGCTGATTCCCCTGTCATCCTCAGCGAAACAGTGGATGATTGTGCCACAACTTTTCGTGCCAGCGTTCATCGCAAGATGCTCGTGGGATTTTCTGCTCTCGACCGTATGTCATCAATCAGGTGTGGAGCTTTTTGTGATCAGGCAGTGCCGCCATCACTGTTGGCTCACTTCAGTCACGTAACAGAGACTACGGCGACCACTGTTCCCAGGAAAAAGCGTCAACTTTTTCCCTAGAAGGGGAGATTTGGTTGCAACGGGGACTAGACTAGAACACACAGGGGCAGGGGAAGAAAGCAGCGCGAGGAACTAGTTTGTCACCGGGAAGAAGAGGGAGGAGAGAAGAAAAGGCACAGACGTAGATTGGCTACGATTCTACTCGCGTCCCACCTGATGTCTGTTCCTCACTCGAGACTGCGATAAAAGACGGTACCACTCGCCTCTCTGCTCCAGCTTGTCTCTATCTCTGCTGAGCTCTTTGTCTCTATTGTCGGCAGAGACAAGGGAGGGGGAAGAAGGTGGGAACAAGACACGCTTCTTCGAGATGCTGCTCCTGGGTGTCAAGTAATGCTGCTGCTGCTCTTTTTCTTTTCCGTTTCCAGTCCGGTAATCCAGTTCTTCATGCAGCTCCTGCTTTGAAACCCGCCCGAGAAGCAGTACCGTCATCAGACATCACCACCATCGTCAAGAAGAACTTTTGCCGCGCGACGCCGCCGATGAATACTAGTTGCGAACTCGAGTCCTATGTGTGGCCTCGTGGCGACTGCTCGCTCCCGGAGCATGGCAAGTTTGCGAGCCAGCAGGATGTCCCGACCATTGATCTGGCTGGTGGATCCAAAGCCAAGGTTGATGAGATTGGCAGAGCGTGCAGGCAGAGTGGATTCTTCCAGGTCGTCAATCACGGTGTGGATCACGAGCTTGTAAACCAGGTGCATGCGAGTGCTCGCCAGTTCTTCGAATTCCCCAGCGACACCAAGTTACGAGCGGCTCGCTCCGCCGGGAACAGCTTTGGATTCGCCGGCAAGTTTGCTGGGAGGTTCAAATCCAAATGCCCCTGGAAGGAAACATTCTCGCTTCAGTACACGCCGAACTCAAACATCAAGGACTACATGATCAAAGTTTACACCGCGGAACAGCATGAGCAGCATTGGTAAGCAGCAGCTCCCCGCCTCCATTTTCCTTCCGTTTCTTCCCCGAGCTCTTGCGCTTCTTCTTAACAACTATAACAGAAAAACGATCTTTTTTATGTTTTTTCCAGTGCTCTCTACGAGACTTACTGCAAGGCAATGGAGAAGCTGGGACGAGAGCTGATTGAGCTGATTGCGCAGAGCTTGGAGCTGGCTCCCGATGCTTTGCACAGCTACTTCGACGATGGCTTCTCCATCTTCCGGATGAACATGTACCCGCCGTCGGAGCACTTCTCCCGGCTGCTGGGGACGGGGCCTCACACCGACCCGTGCGCATTAACAATTCTCCACCAGGATGAAGTTGGAGGACTGCAAGTGTACAACAGAGACGAGACTTGGGTCACAGTCGAGCCCCGTGCCGATGCGTTTGTCATCAGCATCGGTGACACATTCCAGGTAAACAGAGCGAGAATTCTTTTGTTTCTGCTCTTCCCTCTCCTCTCCCTCCTCGCAGCGCTATAGCTGGTTGTAGATGGTGGTGCTCTTCTTTTTTCCTTTTTCTTTTTATAAAACATCTCTCACGCAGCTTTCTCTTCGTCACAGGCACTGTGCAACCATCGCTACAAGAGTGCCAAGCACCGCGCAGTGATCCATGCCACCCGAGCCAGGCACTCGCTGGTTTTCTTCATCAACCCGGGGCTGGACACGGTGATCCGGCCGATTCCGGAGCTGGTGGTCAAGAGCAAAGAAGACGAAGAGCAAGATCGCGAGAGGCCGTGCGTGGAGTTTAATTGGGGGCAGCTGCTAGAATTCACCCAGAAGCACTATAGAACCGATGTCCACACGCTGGACGCGTTTGAGAGCTACTTGAGGAAAACGAGCCAAGCAGCGTGAGGACGGACAGGGAAGAACGAATGTAAATTTGCCAAAGATCATCGAGCAGAGGAGGACACAAAGTCACTGTTTTTTGTGAATATAGTATACATCATCAAAGGTGGATTGATATTTTTATATATATAATATATATTATATTCATATGGTATGTTTTGTATGTGTATATCACACGAATTTATAAGATTGATAGAGTTCAGTTATTTAGAAAGTATGGAAAGCCAGGGGCGATGGATGATGTGATGTTTTGTAATGTGTGCAAAGGAGGAGGAAATCTTTTGTCTTGTACTTTAGCGCGAGCTCTCTCGAGTGGCGAAAATTGGCGTACGCAAGCTTGTCCAGCAGAGATCTTGTCCTCAGAGCGCGCTCGATTGTTTGCTGTCCTGGCTTGATTTAGATTAAGCTCGAGAGATCTCTGTGCTGGATGGAGTTGCTCCTGCTGTCTCTGCGCCCAAGAGAAAGATAATCGATTGCTAAGTTAGTGCGGCCAAAACAGCAATCGCAGCCGGCGCCAGCAAGGAGATTTGCTTAGCTAGAAACGATAAAGAGGATGGCAAGAAGAGAGAGAGTCTGTTTTTTTTCTTTTTTTTAACTTACTCTCATATGACGCCTGCCTCGTGCAATATGTCATACACGCCGACACCGATTTCTCCAGCAAGCAGCAGAATGATTATCCATTCTAAGATGTCAGATTTACGATTCTGGAGAACCTCTAGAAACAGCCGAACGTTGTGCTGCCAAAGGGAGAGAAAGAGTGAGTAGAAGGTTTAAGAACAAAGCTCTCGTTCTACCTGGATAATATTGAGCTTGAAATGTAAGCTCTTGAAACGCTCGTTGAGCTCAAACTCCTCCCTCATAAACTCAAAAACCCGAGCGTAGTTTATGTTCTTCCACGCCGCGTCCGACCTGTTACAGAGCATCACCGACACAGGAGTCTGGCCATCGTACTAGTAAATGAGCTGCGAGTTACCTTTCTAAAAGTCCCATACGGACAATGACGTCGGCAAGTGTGAAGTTCGCTGAAGCAACGAGCTGGAATAGCTTTTTGCGGGTCATCGTAAAAGTACCGGTGCGCTCCATACCTCGGTTGAGCTCACTAAAGACATTTATCATCTCATCAACCTGCACAAAGGCCCAGCAGTGTCAGAGGTGGAAAAAAAAAGATGCAAAAAAATTGTACTGACCAGCTTTGCAAAGTAGTCCAAGGCAATACTCTGTGCCAAGACACTGGCAATGATGCGAATGTTATCGATGTCAAACTTCCTCAGCATAATTATGTCGTGTGATCCGTGACTCCACTCCGACAGTGTTGGCCTGATCAGCACGCCGTAATCTGCAGGAGAAGAATTTCAGTTTGTAACACAACTAGATTTCATTACCTTAGTATCATCTTAGCATGAACTGATTCGGAATGTACCCTCCTTCTTCGGCTTGCCAAACTCCTCCTTGCAGTACTTGCGGACGACGTTTAAGAACTCAGTCTCCTCCTCATCCCCAAAGTTGAAAAGCACTACAGAGCCATACTGATACACAACCATATAACGTTCGCATGTCCAACACTTCAGCTGTGGAATAGCCTGAAAACAACAAGAAAAACACACGAGCATAAGCAGCAGCAATAGAATGAAAGACAAAGCAAACGCAAACATTTAGTACTATGTACAGGCTTCTTCGTATGCGCGGGCGAGTCTACTGGTCGATCCCTGCACCTTAGCACGAGCTCTTTACGAGTGGAAATCACGTCGTCAAAATGCTCGCATGCCAGGCCCTTCAAGTCCACACTGCATTCTATAACCCAGCAGATGTAGTTAGCACTCACAATCGCTAAGCTTTTCCTTTTACCTCCGAGATACGAAGAAAGCCTTGACGGGAATATACATATCCGTCTCTTCAGTCTGGAGAGAAGACCCACGCTGTCGAGCATCGGTCTCAATCCGTCTCCACTGCGTGCGTCCTGCATGGAATCCAAGTCGAGTGCTTTGTCAACTAAGAAAAGCGTTTACCAATCTCGCGCGCTCTGGATGGAGCGCATTGACAATCGAGCTTTAAAGAAGCTCGCTTTTTCTGGTTCCAGGACGAAGAGACCGCCATTGTTCGTGATTGTCTGTGGAGATCACTGGGATCGCCACTGGCCACAAAGCAACACCTCAGCTTTCCTGACAAGTTGCCCCAATCGCTCGTCCCCATTGGCGCCTCACAGCTAGTGCGAAAGCCTTTCCAGTACAGGAACCTACAAATGGAAGCCCGGAAAGAATCCCTTGACAGCGGCAGCACACGAGGGGGAGGAGGACCCGCGGCATCATTCCTCCACATCACGAACCCTCGAGACACTCGTTGGCGAAGATTAAGCACGATGAACAGCGACCTCCACTGATTCCTCGCTGCGCCACGACCAGCGCCAGCGCCAGCGCCAGAGAGCGTCGCCGTGACACGGCCAGCAGCAGCGCCACGCGCGATCTCTACAGCCCTACGCATCGATTCCCTGACCTAAATGACAATCATCTCGCTTTCCCGCCAAAAAGACTTTTAAACCTGCCACGTCATCGGTTCTTTGTTGTTAGAGTATAATTGCCGCCAAAACAAAACAAGGCATGATGACGTCAGCATATTTCTAGGGCTAGGGCAATGGCGACTGAGCTCCCAGGGCATGATCGTGATCGCGGCAGGTCTGTAGAGTAGGAGTGTTCTCCTGGATCTCGATCGATCCAGAAACGATCGATTGGAGCGCCATGCCCATGGTTTCTACCAGTCCGCCGGATTTGGAGCCGACGTTGCTGGCGCTGGGGATGAGAAAGCCGGAGGATGACGATGGCGACGAAGAAGAAGAGGCTCCCAGCTTTCTCAACACCAACAATTGCGGCCATTTTCTTGGGATTTCCATGGACAAGCTCACGGCGAAGTACAATGGAGAAGGCAAGCATGGCAACGATGTGGGGGCTGTCCAGGGAAACAGGCCGGCGCCATCCAGAAGGCTTTGCTACTACTTCGAGATGACCGTGTGTGATCGAGGACAAAAAGGAGTGATCTCGATCGGATTCAGCGATCAAAACTTCAAGACGAGCCGTCAGCCCGGGTGAGTTCACAGAGAAAGAAAGAAGCCTTCTCTCATCTTTCTCTTTTCGATTATACTTTTCCAGATGGGAGCCAAATAGCTATGGCTACCACGGAGATGATGGGAAGCTCTACTACGGCCCAAAGAGCAACGAGAACTTAAACGTGACCTTCACGACGAATGACACTGTTGGAGCCGGTATAAACTACCTTGCTCAAGAGCTTTTCTTTACGTAAGTTATTGAATCCTCGGAAGTTTTGCTTTACTAATCCCTCCTTCACGATGCTTGTCATGCTGCAGGAAGAACAGCAAACTAGTAGGGAAAAAATCCAAGGATGTGAAGGTTCCACTCTATCCTACCATTGGACTTCATAGTCCCAACGAGAAGTATGGAGCTTTACTATCGATTTACTTTTCTGAGATGTATTTGGACCTTGCAGGGTGTCTGTAAACTTCGGCCAAAATCCATTTGTTTTCGACGTGGAGGTGGGTTGAGGCATGTATTGTCTACGTCTAAATCTTCTTAAGGTTCCGCCAGGCTTTGATTCAAGAGGAACGCGAGAAGCGTCAGGCAGAAGTGGAAAACGTTCCTCTGCCTTTAAGTGTGAGCCACAGGTGTGTGATAAGACGACAATTCTGATTTCTTGATCTGATTGTTTTGTCGTAAACATTCCAGCATTGTGCGTGCATACTTGCTACATTACGGATACCAAGAAACTTTGGAAGCCTTTGATGATGCTTGCGGTGGGACATTCCCATCCGTGGTGGGCTTGAAGGACAACGGTGTAAAGCCTGTTCAAGAGAACTACGCTCTCCACGAGAGAAATGCCCTTCGTCGGGTAATTTTCCTGTCATTTCTTGCTTTCGGAATGAACACCTTCCTCTATCTGTCATAGCTCGCCAGGGAAGGTGATGTGGACGGCGTTTTCTCGAAACTGCGGGAGTGGTATCCTGAGATACTAGAGGTGTGTAGCTTTTAACGTCTCTACACTGTGTTTTGATCCAGTTCACCGCTCTTGCAGGATGGGCGCTCAGCCATTTCATTCCTTTTGCACTGCCAGAAGTTCATTGAGCTCGTAAAGGTTACTCGTCCTTCCTCTTTTGGATGTGCTGTCATCGTCTCTCTCGAGCTAACGACCATCACTTGCAGGCTGGATCTTTGGAGGCAGCAGTCACTTATGCCCGTGCAGAACTCGTAAACTTCTTTGGGAATCTTTTGTTCCAGTCGCTGCTCCAGGTAAGTTTGATTTCCAGTTTTACGCACATAGAGCCGCATAACACTCGATGCAGGATTGCTTGGCTTTGCTCGCCTACGAAAAGCCGGCGGAGTCGCCCGTGTGCTACTTGCTCAAGGTCCGGCAGAGAGAGGCAGTGGCCGACGCGGTGAACGCCGTCATCCTAGCCATGAATCCAAACTCGTCGGGTCCATCGCCACAGTCGACGCTGGAGAAGCTGTTGCGGCAACTGACGTGCTCGCAGCGCGAGGTGCGAGCCATCAACGGTGATCAGGGCGAAGTTTTTAGGCTCCACAAGGTGCTGCAAGGCAGCAAAGACGGAGGCTGGTAAAACCATATCACACCTCCCACTGTATCTCTCAAGTGTGGGAAACAAAGACTCGAAAAACAAAAGATATGGTGTAGTCCATGGCTGGAATCCATGGAAGCTCCTGGAGGAGCTCTCCACGATCAATTGTCTTTCAATTAAGCTCGCGATTTTCTTGTACAATGTACGCGCACATTGATCAGAATATTCTTGTGCGGTTAAAAAGGGTTTAAAAAGGGTTTATGATTAGGGTTAAACAGTAATACTTCTTAAACGTAGCTTTATAGTGGCGTCCAGCTGCGTAGCGAGGAGCGAAGAGCAAGGATTCTTCCCTCATTGTTACTGTCGTCGCTGTGTCTCACACTGCCTCTACACTTTAGAGCTCCACAGTTGCACACCAATTCCGCCCCTTTCGAAGCAAATCTAAAGGAAATCCAATCCAAACTTTGAGAGATTTGCAAAGAGGATGAATATCAAAGAACCTGTAGTCATAAGTTAGCTCCTCCCATGGGTGGATGTCGCGCTTCGCAAAAATGATGATCGAGTCCTTTGCGTCCACCGTGATGATTCGGGAGTAGCAGTTTGGCTGACGACAAAGCAAACAGTCACGATGCGATGAAAGCATTACAAAATCGGGCCTTACTTCGCACGAGTGATTGATCAAGTGCGCCATGCTGCCGACATGCGTTGCGTCCACCACTCGCTCGTCATCAATGCGAAACATGTATGTTCCCGCGCCCTGGAAAGTCCACCACTTGAGACTCGAGAAGAGCAAAAAGAAAAGGAAAAACAGCGACGCCGAAATGACGACTCACCACTAGCGAATCGTAATGACGTCGTTCTCTGATGTCTGCGATGTTCGATCTCACAATCTCTCCCGCATATTCGGCCATCTGGTTGAAATGCGCACTCACTGAACTCTAGAAAAGCACAAGAATCGTGATTACCATATCGCCTGCTTTATGGATCTGCTTGGCAAAGACACCCCAGCCATGAATGCCTGACTTTCCTGCATCACAAGGAGGGAAACATACGAATATTTGCTGTGGACAAGGTGATTCTTTACCGAAAGTTAGCCGATCGTGCATTGTAGACCTCATACTCTCCAGCCTCGCCGACATCGAAAGCACCGGCTCTTCCGTGCTTCTGTCCGACAAAAAGGATCCTTGTCCAACGGTTCCAAACACCGATTTGTAAGCCTTGCCAATTTTAACGAGCTTTGCCTTCCTTTCGAAGTTAGCGACGAGATAAGGCGTCTTCTCAACAAATGATCGCTTTGAAGTAGACAGAGCTTTGCCTTCAGGTTCTTGCCTCCTGCGCCGTGAAACGGGATTGTATGGTTCTGCAAAAAGTATTAGTTTCTAGTTGCAAGCAAAGAAAAGAAAAAAAGGCACGTACCGCATCTTGAACATCCAGAGGAATTCTCTACCACCTCACTTTCCTGACTAGAAAGATGAACATCAACATGCGAGGACGCGCGATTGTTATGTTTGGAGCAAAAAGACAGCAACTTCAGCGGTTTTTCAAGCCCGTCTCCATCGTCGTCCTGAATCTGAAAAGGATAAAAATGTGTTAGAGATTATATACGCCAATTCAGACCAACAAAACCTCCATGGAAAATCCAGCCGCTCTGGCACAAAGAGGATGGTAAGATGTCATGCACTGGTGATGACTACACTGCAATCTGGTCAAACTTAACAACAGGCCGACAACTGAGAAGGCAATTACCTGAATGCATGCCCCGTGAGACACTCGACAAACGCTGCACGTCAGTTTCCACCTTTCCTGAAACCATACGGTATCATTACCTACGCTGAGTATACAAATTGAACTTACTTTGTGGATAGAGCTAACGCCATCAATTGGTTCCATTTTCTTGACATCCACAAGGCATGTTTCTGACATTTTGGAAGTTGTAAACGATTGTAATGCCGGAACAGTGCTCTCTTACCTGGTATCCACATCGCGCACGTCAAATGAGCCCATCTGCCGTCTGTAGTCTTCTTCATCGCGCCCCCTGCAGAGAGAATAACGTGAAAAGAGTGCTGCTGACCATATCTAAAACAGGTGCTGCTTACCAGCAACTGGGCATAGGCAACAAAGCGGCAGCTGAGTTGTATTCCGCTTACAAAGTTGACAAAGCCAGAAACCATCACTTGGTAAATCTTGTTCTCCATAACATGACATGTGTATCTGTAAATGATCCTGGCGTGAGTGTTTCTGACAGTTCTCATCACATACCATCAATCTGCATTTCGCGCACTGCAACAGAAGATTGCCGTCGTATTCCTGTAGCAAGGAAGATAGCACCGCGTGAAATTAAATCTGCAAACCTGCCTCATCCAGATAGCACACGTTGCACCTCTCAAGGTGCTTCCACATAACATTGATGGGCTTGTATCCCGATGGTCCTGCCTGTTTTGACTTCTTCGAAGAATGTACTTTGTCCCAGTCCATAAAATTTGAACACTCGCGTGCATTTGGTAACTCCTGAAAAAGCGGGAGTTTAGCGGTGCGGAGCCACCGCCAAATAACCAGCTTACCTTAATAAGCTTGAACACTCGTGGATTGTTAAACCCAAACATACTGGCTCCTGAAAGACGTTTGAAGTGTGTTTTCGCAGGTTTCTCCTTCAATCTATCTAGTTCTTTGTACACCTTCTTCCAGCAGTCACCAGGAGTAGAACCTTCGAACTGAAGTCGCTGTTAATACCGATCAAATAAATTGAAGAATAACTCACAGAAATCGTATCGGCAACAGTAACATGAAAAACAGGTATTGCTGGATCTGATTTACATCTAGTGACCTCCATTCGATGTTCCACGAGCTTTTCAAGATCTAATTTCAAACATTGGTACAAAGATATGATGGAAATTCAAAATACCTTTGAAAAACGGAAGGACTCGAACAGAAGAAAATCCCACTGGCCATATGTAGTGTTTGTTATGAAAGTGTGCAGAATCAAAAGCTACTTCGCCTGTCAAAACTAGTAATTAGAAAAGAAGCAAAAGAAGAAAAAGGCCAAGACAAAATCACGTACCCAAGCTTAATATTTTCAAGCTACCAAGGTCTAGAGGGTACCCCATAAGGTCTTCCATGCTGGTTTTCGTTGGATGCTCTCGTTCATCATCAATGTATTCTTCTGCATCCGACGTTTTCGATGCTCTCCCTACGTCATTCCTACTCTTGGACTGTATCTCGAGCATTTGTGCCATTTTCTCTGGAAGCCTTCCTTGTTTCAAATAACTACATAGGAAAAAAAAAAAAAGTGAGACGCATGGCCACAAACTATCGAACTATGAATAGAACATCACCTCTCAACCTCTCTCAATCCCTGATCGAATGCCGGGCGCTTGCATTTTGAGTGATATTTAAGTTGAACTCCTTTAGAAAATGTAACGATCTTGTCATTGTTTAGCCTTCAAGAGCGAGTAATCTATTACTGATAAATAAAAAGATGAACCGTGAGAAAAAATAACCTACGTACCTTGCAAAGTCACAGCTGCCAAAAAATTGCACAGCAAAAGTCGACTTCTTAAGGGGACGCTCCAAGCCGCACTTTTCAGCATGCTCTTCGTCAAGGACAAGCGCAGGCCACATGGGCCAACCTACAATCGTCGGTGAGCACATAGCCATTCTATTTGCTTAGTACCTTTAACTTTAGCCCAGACAACGGTCCCGTGGCTGATTTGCTCTTCAAAACTTTCCATCTCATTCGCCAAGAGGGCGAGTTCGTCGACGCCAAGACGCATTTTATATTCGTCGCAGCCAGCAGCGCACAGCACTTTTTCTTCCTTGATCCCCATTTGAAAGTGCACCTTCTCATTTCTCAGGCACAGCCATTCCATTTGGTTGTCAACGTAGTCGATCTGCAGCATGAGAACCGTTTAGACAACGCATCTAAGCGCAAACACTGGACGTACTCGATGCTTCTTCGATGCGGGATTATACTCGTGGATGGCCCCTGTGTACCATCTGCTGTCTAGTGGCCAAAAAACCTGAAAATAATACAATCAGGAACAATGATGCAATTGACACAAAACTTTCACCTTGCAGCTCCTACCAATCAGCTCCATAGGATTGACAGCGTCCAAATTAATCCTGTGCCACAAACATAAATTTGAGACATCACGAGAGAAAAAAAAATAAAAAATCCTTACACTCGCCATTCCTCTTCATTTTGTTGGAGCTCCGGTGTTTTGCTAGCTCCCCACACATGATCTGTTTCGATAGTGGAGCTCAATAAAAATTTGACACTTTTGTGTTTTGCCTTGTGTCCTGGAGTCGACACCTCAGAAGTAGTAGCCTGAGACTTAGCTTGGGCATCTTGCCGATCTTCACTGCCCGATCTAGTTTCACATCCATCAGCCTCCTTGACAACGCCTTCGCGCAGAAAATCCGTCGAAGAAACCAGCTGCTTCAACTGGACTCGTTTCTGCTTCCTTGTGGCGCGCTTGGGGGCGACAGTCGTAGAAAGTTCCTCACTAGCGTTTTTCTTGTCTTGCAACGACTGAAGCTCCATCATTTTTTGAGGACCTCCACCGTAATCCGAGTCTTCATCATCCTGAGAACTCGTCGCCTTCTGCGAATTCTTTCGTTTTCTCCGAGAGCTAGCCACTTCTCCCTCTTGCTTCCCTGTTCCCACGAACTTAAGTTCCATTGTTTTCCCTTTCGACGCTTTGAGCTTCTTCCGAGCGGCAACGCTATTCTCCTTCTCGTCGCTCTCAAACTTCCGCTTTTCCTTGCCCATTCCCTGAACCTGCGAAGCTTTCGACTTCACAGCGCAGCGCTTGAGCGTAGACTGCCTGGTACACGGCTGGAGTATGACGCCTTCCTCCTTGTCATGTCCAAGCAAAGGAACCTAGAAAATCCCGGTGGCTCAGATGGAGGAGCTATAGAGCTGCAATGCAGGGAGACTCACAAACCTCGACGAACGTAGCGCTGTGGCCGCCCATCGCCACTCAGGCGGTCGCCATTCCCGTCGCGTCGCTCGCTCGCTCGCTCGCCCCAAAGAACCCTAACCCTACGCGCTGCTGGGATTCGAAGAAGAAGGCCCTGTGAGGGAGCTCTTAATTTGAGTGAAATGGCACTATGCGCGGGAGAGCCACACGTACATCCTGACCCAACGGGGTGGCACAAAACTAGTTCGTGATGAGTACGGACGAAAATTCTCTTAACGAACCGCGCAAGATCTTTACCGTTCATCTAGTGGACATTCCACTTTGGAATCCAACGGCTAGTTTCTAGGGCTCGGCGATGGAGAAACGCGAGAACGAGGTTTGGTTCTTCTCTCGGTCGGGGCAATGTGAGAATGTGGATGCTGCGCAGGTAGAGCAGCAGCAGCGGCACACAGTCAAGAAGCTGAGCGGGAGAGCTGCGCGAGTTCTTCAGCCTCCGAATCGCGCAACGCCATCGTCGGTGAGTGAGAGACCTCACTTCGATCAATTAGTTCGATTGTAAAACAATCGCAGCGCAGGCACGCCGTGTGGTGATCTGTCCCTCTTCCTCCGGGAAAACAATGGCCAAAGAAGACGTGCTCCTTCTTCACACGCCTCGCAAAGGAGCTGCTGGCGAGTGTTTCCTCGCGACTCCAACTCCAGCTAAAGATTTCTCTCGGCAAGGAAAGGAGTCTCGCGATTTCTCCTCGCCGATCGGGCCTTCACCGATGAATCTGGTAAGAAAAAGTGGATCGGTCTAAAGCTAAAGTTTGGATTCCAGTTTCAAGAGCAGCATGACTTGTGTGGGATTTGGCGATCGTCTGCCAAGCGCGTGCCTCTCTCAGCTAGCGGCCTTGGAAAAGTAAGCCAGAATTCTCGTTCCATTTCTTTCGTTCTTCCTTTTGGTCTTTGATCCTTGATCGTTTTGCTGGATTCAGCCCCGTAGAATTCTCCTCCAAGACGAGCATCATAACGAAGAGAATCATCACACTAACACACAGGTATATTTGCAAGGCTGCTCTTTTATGAAAGAATTTGTTCGTTCCTTTCCAATCACAGATGAAGAAGAAACCCATGACACCGACACCAAGACGATGCGACTGGGATAAAAAATCCTTTTCTGCATCCGGCGTTGCTGCAGCTCGTAAAGAAATTGAGACCGGAGCCTTACCTCTGCGAAGAACCTTGGATTTACAGGACTAGACATCCAGGTAAAATCCTTGTTCAGTAGCTCAGCTTTGTTCCACTGGGTGCAGCCACAAAGTCCCTACGTTAGATCCACATGGAGTAAGTTTGCAGCAATCCCTCTCAAAGTCAGCATCTTCCAATCACAAACGAAATCCACTATGCTCGTCAAGCCATTCCGGAATGATAACCGGTCATCAGGCAGCAAGTCTCGTACTCTCTCTGTGCTGCAACTGCTTCCCAAGGCAAAGCTTCGGTGCTCGCCATGAACAGGCAAACGAAAGCAACCGAGAGGTAAGCTCAGTCATCAGTCCTTGCGGCTCTCCTGCCATACTGTGGAAACACCATGTCTCTTGCAGCTCCAGCCTTGCGAAACATCCGGGCGGACGTGAGCCGCAGCTCCAAGATCGTAGAGGTAGAAGTAGCTCCCGGTGCATTGCTACTGATTGGCACTGTGAAAGATACCATCTGTAAGTAAACAAACTTGTTAAAAAGTTTGTTTACTGGGTTTTCAGCGCTGGATGTTCTCGTTGGAAACGCTCTGGATAAGTGTGGGAGCATGGCTGGTGCCCGAGGAGTTTTCGACAGGATGCCTTGTCTCGTGGAACACGCTACTGGTGGGATACGTAGACAATGGAGAAGCCGAGCTAGCGCTAGAAAGCTTCGCGAGCGCTACTACAGCGGATGCCTTTAAGTTTGTCACTGGTTTGAAGGCCTGCATTGGATTAGCAGCGAAAGAAGAAGCCACAAGTTTTGAAGGGAAGATGGTGCAAGTGGATTCTCTGGGGATGGTGATTCACATCCAGGCCGCGGAGAAAGGATACGAGAGGGACGAGTTTTTGTCGAACACTCTCGTGGAGATGTATGCCAAGTGTGTCAGCATGGTGGAGGCTGAGAGAGTTTTCAGGAGCATGCCTTGCCACAGCCCGGTGCTCATGCTGGGATACGTGGATAACTCGCAAGCAGAGGTAGCTTTGGATTTGTTTTCTCAGATAGAAAACAGTGGCTTGTTCCAGATGCTATGGCTTTAGTTGTTGTGTCGAAGGCCTGGGCGCCCAAGGAAGGGGCCGTGGAAGTTGATGGAAAGATGGTCAAGCTCAAATGCTTGGAGAGAACACCGGCTCTTCATGGAGATTCGAGAAACTACTTCAAAACGGACGTGATCTTGGCGAGCACCTTAGTCGCCGCTTACGTGCGAATTGGATGCTTATGTGCTCGCACGATGTCATGTCGTGGACTTCGCTGGTTCTGGCCTGTGTCGATTGCGGAGAAGAAGATACGGTGTTCCAACGCATGATATCCGAGGGGCATGCACTCACGTCTTCGAGCACACTCAAGTCTCGCTGCAAGAGAAGAGGTCACTGCAGGTGAATGGAAAGGCTGTCAAAGTTATGGCGATGGAGAAAGGGATTGCTATCCATTGCCAGGCCTCCAAACTCGACACTGGGACTTCGTTTTGTTGTGTCATGGACGAACATGTTTTGTCTCTACGTGTTCTGCGATCTAGCCGCTGCTCGGATCTCCTGGAAGTGAGCATCGTGTTGCAGTTGAAGGTGAACTATCGTTGTTTACGGGCTATCCTCGCGGCCCTTCCCGTTTCTTAGCGAGAGTGAATGCGGGAGCTGTGCTGAGAATCGAGTGGTGAAAAGCACTTAGTGCTTCAAGGTGCACTTGTGTTAATTCTCTGAGAAAATCTTTGACTTTTCCGGGGCGCTCCCCTTAAGAAAAAACTGGCACCACCGATTTAGGGCCGAATTCATTGAAGGGTTTTAAGAAAATTAGATTCGAACACTGCCACGCATTTCCTCACTGCACGAATCCGTTCTAACTACAAACGTCTCCGCTTAACGCTTGATTGTGTCCAGGTTTACAAGGACAAGAGCCCTCAAATTAGCAGCTCACCCATTGACAAGCTCACCCACTTGTTTAAGATTCTGACGGTGTAGCTTCAATACAACATAAATTCCTATATAAAATACTAAGCTTTCAGCTTCTTAAGAATGAGTGCAGCTTATTGCCCCGTTTTCCGTTTGTTCAGATTTTTCTTCAACTCTTCTATAGCGTCAAGTAATTCTATATTCACAATACCACGTAGCCTTTCACCGGCCCAAACAGCTGACAAAGGTGGAACCTACAGAACAGATCACAGTAGTAAGTTCAAATAGCATGCAACTTTCAAACTTACCACAGCTTTTTCTTTCAAATGTTCACTCTGCCTTACTTCTTCAAAGACCACCTCTCCCGCTCGTGGGTGTTGCTCTGTTGTCACAACCAGTCTTATATACCCAGTGGAACACCACTCTTTGAGTTTGTGAGAGCCTTCTGAATTCACTTTGTTGTCCAGTTTCATGATGTCCAGTGTCGCAAATGCTTGAGTTGCTCCTAGCTCACTTCCCGTTTTGAACTGTACAAACACAGGCATCTTTTTGTTCAGCTTACCATTCCACAAGAAAAACACTGCCTCTGGTCCTGCTTTGCAGAATGGCCCTGTGTGAGCATATGTTGCAAACGACAAACCAGTCTCCACTGACTGGAGCCAGTTGTTTAGCTGTTCCGCATTCCCAATCTCTTGCACTAGCATTGCTGATAGTTCTTTCGGTTTTAAAAGCTCATAAGTCTCCTTATACATGGCGTGTGTTTCAACCAATCCGAGCACCTCTGCTGGCACCTTCTTCTCAAAGACACTTCCAAGAGTTGTACATACATATGTCTTGAAGTTAATTTTGCGTATAGATGGGTTTTTAAATGTGTTCATAAAGGACCCCATGAACGTACCTTGTGGCATATGGTACCACAATGCATCTACCACCAATGGCTCTCGCAAAATTATATAACAAATCTCTGTTGTAACTGACGAACCAGGAGCTTGAACTTCATTATCAGTGACCCCTCTGATATATGGAAGTATAGGTGCAAAAGGTTCTGCTCCATTGCTGCTCTCAAGGAGAGTTGCAAAACCACAGTCTACAAGAGTCATGCCCCTCCTCCGTCCTGGTACAATCACATGTCCGGCACCTGAAAAAGTAATAAAGTAAATTTCACATAATTCTATAAAGCTTTCTGTCTTACCTGAGAGATAGTAAGTAAATATTAGATCTTCTATAAAGCTTGCCATCTCAGGATCGTTCCACAGCAAAACCGCATCATCTCTCAAAGAGCGATGGACTCCAAGTTCCCGGCCTGTTTCAGTGATCATCCTTCGTGCAAACTCCATGAACCAATCTGCAGCAGGTGCAGTCTCCATAATATACTTCTCAATAGCGGTTGATAACAGTCGTCTCCTTCCTGTGTAGGTGGAGATAACAGCTAGCATGTCTAGACGACTGACATCTATAAACCTTTCCATAAACGCTTGGATGTTGCTGCCATCAAACCCAGGTAGACTGTAAATCTCTCTCATATACGACTGTTTCGCAAATCTTCCAGAATAAAGAATCTGCCGAAACGTCAACATGCACTTTCCTGTACCTGAAACAAACAGGGGACTTCGCAGCACACCATACGACCTAAGCGCAAAAACGATGGAATTCAACAAAGACTGCCCTTCCTGAGGAGTTCGGCTGCACTTTAATAATGCCTGGGCTTCGTCTAGCACAACTATGCCATACCCCCAACCCACCTCGTGTAGCAGCTTTTGTATGCCGAAGTGAAAGTTGTTAGCCAAAGAGGGCGCTTGATGGACATCACGGACCAAAGCAAGCAACTCCTCAACCAGATGTAGAAACACGTCATCAACTGCCGGATACTCCAGCTGAAAAAACGCCCAGTCTCGTGGAACAAGCCCTGGCTTACACTCTTTCAATAATTTAAGCCAAGTGAGCCGTGCAAGGATTAAGGCCCCCACGCCACACCGCATCACTGGATCCTCTGGGGCAATATTACTTTCCCCTCCTGGAAAATGGCTTTGCACCCAGTTGGCCACTCTGTGAACATCTTTTGATCCTCCTCCAAACCCAACAATGGGACGGTCACCTGTGAAAAACAAACTGAACCTGGTGCTGGCTAGTTCAATCAGCATTCTTGTTTTCCCTGATCCACTAGGTGCTAAGAGCACAGTCAAGCTCTGAGGAAACAACATTTCTGAAAACCTTTTGTCCAACTCTACAAGTCCACTTCCAACACCTTCCCACAATAAGCATGGTAAACCATCAAGCGAGCACACAAGTGTCCGAGCAGAAGGGAACCTTCCCTTATAACCTGACTCGTCTATTGCTAACTGTGCTACTGCTGACCGTTTGAGAGAGATATAAGTGTCACACCAACGTGTAAAATCTGTTTCCGTAATGTATATTCCTGTAAACAAGAAAACAAGTGAAAAAAACACCCAGAAACCAGTTACAACGCCACGGCATAGCCACCAAAAGACAAATGCGCTCTCAAGCAGTGCAGTAGAGAATAACAAGCATCAAGTCACATCTTATATCTTATGTATACACAAACTCGTCCACACAACTAGCTTAAGCCAACACAGGCAAAACAGCCAGCCACAACAAGGTGCTGTTCAAGAAACCACAGCGCCACCTGCAGCCATAGCCATAGCAACAACTAGACAAGTGCCACAGAGCGAAGGAAACATCCACAGGCACCAACAAAGGAAATAGCAGCTTACCCTTGGAGGGCGTCCATAACATGTGCAACTTGCGCAGCTGCTCCTCCTTCTCGGGATCATTTGGTTGCTCGAGTTGCCCCTCAACGATTTTCCTTGACAAACCATCCATGGGCTCCGCCACCACCACACTGTGCTCCGTCCGGAAGATAGCCCGCTGGTGACTGCTGGTAGTACTGCTGACGAATGTGAATCTCGTGATGCAAAAACTCGTCCCTTCGACGGCTCTGCTTGGTCCTCAAGTTCATCATCTTTTGCTGATACTGCTCTTGAATCCCACGGAGGCACTGCAGAAGATAGACAAGATCAATGCTCTGCTGGAATGTAACCAAAGATCGGTCTTTACCTCTCGGTGCCTTGCTAGCTCTCTGTCTTCCTCAGCGCTTTGCTCCTTGCTCAGCTCCATCGCCTCTTGCAAGAAACACTGCTCGAGCTCATCCAGAGTCTCGGGACTCTTGACTTCCTGTTCGTACAGCCTCGCAGAACAGTATGGTCCGTTTTCTAGACTGCGACTTCGAAAATACTCGTCCCGGGGAGCCTTTGCAGATCGACCTTGAGGGAAGGAGATTGTTGTTAAAACGTGGAGAAAAGAAAAAGAACAAAACCAATACCTTGGACTTGGACTTGCACTTGGAGATTTCCCCATTCTAAATCTTCCGCTTGCAAGGCTCCACCATTGGAAGGGTGTTGTTGGAGCCTCTGGACGTGCTCTAGCTGTCCACCAGCCAGAGAATTCGAGCCTTTCGCGTTTCTCCCTCTCGAGTTTTGGCTCCACTCGCTATCAAACTGCTCGGTAACCTTCTTCACCGCATTCACTGCCTTGGATACTGCTAGCCTGTCCGGCCCCGAAACACGAACGAAGAAGACCCCGTGACCATCTCCCTGGTTGTCCACGAGCTTAAGCCGGCATCCGGTATCCTTTTCAATCCCCTGGATCACACTCCCTCCCGTTCCTATGAGACGAGGCTTGATACGCTTGTCCTTGAGTGTCACCCTCTCCACAATCTCTCCAGACTTTCGGCTTCCACCCAAAGTTGTCGGGCATCCCTGGAATCGAAAGCAAAAAAACCAAGTCAAAACTATAGGAGGACAAAAAATGACTAAACCATGCAAGAGCTAGAAAAGAAAGAAAGCAATGCTCAAGCTTCTAACTTCCAAAGTTACTTCCTTCCAGTTCTTGCTTGAGAGACCAAGCAGCTAAAATGGCTTCCTTTACGAGACTAGGATGAAGAACCAACTTGTGCTTGAGTGTGTGTGCCATCAACAGTGTCGAGAAACTCACCTGAGCAAAGTGGCCAGCCTCGCCACAAATCTTGCAATGGAGCTCTTCTTCCTTCCTACGTTTCCAGTTCCTTTCTATGGCCTTGGCCTTGGCCTCCCAGACTTTGGCTTCTCGGCTAGTAAAATCCGTGGGCACGGCGTTTGGATCGCGAGGGCCTTCTTCCTCCTCGTCCGAGGTTTCCACCTGAGCTGCTGCTGGCTTCTTTCTCTCGGGCTCTTGCGGCTGGCGAGCTCTCGAGAGAGGCCCAGTGTATTCCTTTCCATACACCTCGTTAAACCACTCCTCATCTCTGTCCGGATCATCCTCGGCCATTCTCCCTTGCAGTGGAGGGAATGATACTTACCTTAGTTGCGATTCTCCACACTAGACGAGGAGGAAGAGCCAAGAGCAACCGTCCTTCCTAGAAACATTTTTCTGGATCATCCAAGAAAATGTTTCAGCAAGTTCTCAACCCTGAAGAAGAGGAAGCCCAAGATTTGGCGTGCTCGCGAAATTCCAACAAGAATCACCTCTGCCTAGGCCTAGAATGTGCAAGAAAGCATCACGATCGAGAGGAGAGAGCACCTGGAGGAGCGCCATAGCCGTCGAGCGCCATCGTCATCGCCGCGATCGCCCTAGGAGGAGAATCGAGCGGGATATTCGCCGGCAATAGATCGATGGTTAGGGCTTGTTTGTATCCAAAATTCTAGCTTTTACAGCAACACAGATTTTTTGCGACAGTAAAGAAAAAAAAAAAAAGAAGCGAGAGACTGAGAGCTCTGGAGCGCGCTCTCGATCGATCGATCAAATTTCTTTAACAACATCACGATTGAGCTGGTGGCGGCGGTGGAAGCTGCGGTGCCTTCTCCAACATATCGTAGTGAAGGACAAAGTTTTCCTGCGAAGAACAAAAGCAAAAAACATGGATGATCGATCGAAAACTGGAGCAAAACCAGATCCTGGATTTACCTTTCGTGTGGTTTCCCAGTTATTTTGATCAAAAAAGATGTAAGACCCACGCTCGTAATTGTTGGTTTTCACTAGCGGCTCCACATTCGGCACCCTCGTGAGCCACATATGCTGAGCCTTGTGAAAAAACCACCCTCTGTTTGATCTGAGAACGAGAAAAACTTTAGAAAAGCCGAAGAGAAAGCGAAGAACGTACAGCTCGTTTGCAGCGTAGAGTTGGGCCTCATCCTTCGGCATACTGCGATAAGCACAGCATCAGTACGAGTGCTTTCACGACCAAAGTAACGAGTAAAACTCACCTGTAAAAGATGTAAAACAGGACCTCTTGCGGTAACCTTCCAAAATTGCCAGGCTAAAAAACACAGCGTCCATTAGTAAGACATTACAGCAGTAGAAACGATACAAAGCAAAGACTGAAAAACTCTAAACGAAAGAGAGCGACAGAAGAGAGTGAGAGAGACACAAACCTGGAGTCTGGGAGCTTGTTGTTGGATGTAGCACGCAGGCAAAGTAAACTCCGGGTCGCCTTTCACTGGTCCTTCGGCCCAAGGAGAAGCAAAAGTCTTGTAGAGGTTCTCCCGCGAGTTTAAGTTTAGTCCTAGAGTTGTTAAGTCAGTCCCCAGCGCGAGCGTGGTGAGGTCAGGTTCAGTCATTCTTATTACACTCAGCAAGCCTAGAAGCCCAAAGCGGTCCATGTCCTGTAATGGTCGCATTCCTAGCTCTCTCGATGGCTGCCCGACTGCTGTAAGCTGTTGAGGATGAGCACCCAGCCGGAAGTGTGGCTGCTGGTGGTGCTCATACTGGTGCATCAGGTCGTAAGAACCCAATCCACCACTTCCAACCACAGCCGGGCTTCCCGAGCGCAGGCCCAGTGATATTTGCGAGCCGGTTGCACCCGGTTGGCCGGAAGAATGCATCTGGACGACAGTTGGAGAGCCTAAGTTTGCACAAGCAACTAGAAATGTACCTGATAAGAAGCTGGCAAGCCGTGAGAAGAATGATACGAGTCTTGCATATGGGATAGATTTGACTCGGCGGTGCTAGACGAGCCGGATAGCTGGTGTTGCTGTTGCTGCGGCTGCTGCTGCTGCTGCTGCTGTTGCTGCTGCTGTTGCCGAGCAACAAACGATACACCCAAAGGAAAACCACCCGATCGACCCATCTGCAATACACCCTCCCGCATTGTAATCGGCTCACCAGAGAAGATAAGATATAAAGGAAAATAACGTACCCCGAAATGCTGCGGCGGCATCAAACCCATCGAGTTCTCATGTTGGCGCTCCTTGTGATGCATTTCGGACGTCAAGTCTCCATTGCCACCTGACAAGTTTTATCGTTTTAGCTCACAGATCAGACAACAAGAAGACGAACTGAACCTTTGAAACCAGGTAAGGCGGGGAAATCTTCGTTTTGTATGCTAAACTCCTGATTTTGTTGGCCAAGCGAGTTGACGCCTTGTTTTCGGAATGCGGCTGCAGTTTACAAAGTCAAATTTGCGCTTTTTTAGAGGACCTCAAAGCCAACCAACCTAGAGGATTTTGGAGACCACCACCTGAACTCTGCCGGTTACTTAAAACGGGGAAGTCGTTGATATCGAACGCGGCGCCGTCATTCTGGCTACCATCACTTCCCAAGCCCAGATTTCCGAGCTGACCATTTGCGGATGCCATTTGCCCCTGCATACCCGACCCCGAATTTGTTGAGAAGTTGGATCCAAGCAATGACACAACTTGAGGGGGTACCGCTGCGAAATAGAACCTTTTACAAACGCAAAGCACAAGCTTGAAAACTTGTAGAGAGCTTACCTCTAGAAATCATTGCCAGCAAGTCGCCTGAGGGGCTGTAAGTAGTGTTGACGCTCTGCTGAAGCATGGGACTCATGGCTCTTCCCGACGCCGGTCCTCCTCCACCGAGGCCGCCACCACTTGGTATGGGCCCCAAATTCATACGAGACGAACTTAGACTAGGTACTCCTAAACCACCACCCGAGCTCAAACTCCTGTTAAGGTTGCTCCCTGCTCCAGCTCCTGCCATATTTCCTACTGAAGCCTGCACCCTGGGACCTGAACCTCCTCCCATCTGGACCCCTCCCAACCCTGTCATGCTCCCCCTATTACCCAAAGTCACTGTATTCGGTGACATCCCTGGACCCGAGACGCCAGCTCCATTCATACCACTACTAAGAGGATGGTTTCCTACAACGTTAAGTCCGGCACGATTGCTCATAGAGTTATGCCCGTGAAGACTACTCTGAGACAACTGCAGAAAGAAAATGGCATCAAGTCATCTGCGAAGGCTTTGATATCCACAAACCTGTGAGAGTCCGATGGGAAGATTACTGGAAGCAAACCGTCCGCTAGGCAGTCCTCCGGTGGGCTGGTGTACTCCACTCGAGGAACCACCGAGACCTGCGTTTCTAGACGACAACGAGCTGGGTAGAGTTTGCATGTTGTAGCTCCCTTGGACATTGCTAAACCCCTGTATCGATCCTGTTTGATAGTGTTGGTCGCCAACACCAATCACTTTAGTGTCACACGATACACGAGGGCTTACCTCCGTGGTTGAAAACGGGCGTGGTCGAAGACTGCCCCGAGAAGGAAGACGCAAATGGTCTTCCGGAAGTCCCAGAGTCAAGCAGTGTCGAGGCGGAGCTGTTTAGCGAAGACTACATCATCGACAGCCGAAAAAAATAGAAGTCAGACTTCTCAATCCGAGGGGGTCACAGACCAAAGTCGTCGCTTACCTCTTTGAAGTTGGTATCATGGCGAAACGGATAGTACATGATCGACTCTTGCTCAAACATCTAAATTGCATTTGTCCTAAAATTCGCTATGTAATCTGCACCGTTCCCGCTCACACATTCTTCTATCTGCGCTTGAGAAAAGAACCATTATCAGGAGGCAAAAAAAAAAAACCAAAAGAAGAAAAAATCAGTCCGAGGAGAGCCAAAGGAAAAGCCAATGCTAATACCTCTCCTAAATCTCCACAATAGAATTGAGTGGCGCGCAGCTCTAGCTTTGACTTCCCTCGTGTGCCACATTCGAGCTTCTTCTTCCTGGAGGCCTAAAACGCGGAAGCGCCTGCTGCCTGGGAGCTCTCCATCAATCCCAAAAACCCTAACAATGCCGCACCTCGAATTAGGTCAAGACCCCTCCTCCATCGCGATTTCCTGCGCGCCGGGAAGGAATTCACAGCTGCCGCCGTCGTGCTCGCGCGCTGGAGCAACAGCGCCGAAGAAATCACTCCTCCTCCGCCGTCGTCGCGCTCCACAAATAAAATCAAAGCCCTTCTCCCACCTAGCCCAGTTTATCGGCCGCAAAAACAATACTGCTAGGAATAAGGGTTTAGCGTCCTCCCCGGAAAACCAAGCTCATTCCCAGCCATTAACTCCGTTCACACTGCCCGCCCCTTATAAATTATCTAGTTCCTCGGGCGTTTACTGCCGAGAACTTTACCAACAGTTAAACTCGTGTTCTTCACGAATTTACTGGGCACACGATCACGGAAGTTTTACTCGCTCGCTCGTCTACTTGCAGCTTTCGATCGATCGTGAGTTCTAATGGCTGCTTTATTGGAGCTGGAAAACTTTTGGAGACTTTTCAGACCCTCGCAGCCATGACCGCTTTGTCCGGGACACCAAAGTTTCCTCGCGACAAAGCCTGCTTGGAGTTAGAACTTCCTTCGATCGGGAATGAGATTACCTCGTAATGGAGCCTGTGTTCTTCGCAAATCCTCCTGCAAACCTGCTGTAGCATTCGCTCCCTCCTCTCCTTCACAAGATCTTCCTTGAAACTGGCCACTTCCTCGTCCACTTCCCTCTCGATCTTCATCCGATGCTCCTTTCTTTCCCATTCCACCCGCTCCATCGCCCTCTGTCTCGCCACCTCCAGTTCCCTTTCGTAAACGGCCGTTTCCAGCGCCTGGGCCAGTAGCTTCATCCTTCCAAGAGCGTCCTTCTTCATCTCCTTCGCGACAAGCTCCTCCTCTGCTAGAACTTTGTCCTCGACGAGAGCCAAAGTCTTCGTTTTCTCCGATTCGATTAGCTTTAGCTCTTCGTCCTCCAGAGCCGCTCTGAAAGAGTTCAGCCGCTGCAAGCTTTCCAGCTCGAAGCTCTTCGTCTCCAGCTCCAACACCTTTGTAACATCCTCCTCTGTCTTCTTCCTCCGCTCTGCAAGATCTTTGGCCATCTTCGCGCTCTCCTCTTCTTCCTGTTTGAGCCTCTCCTCCCAAGCACGCTTCCTCTCCAGCTCCTTCTGCTCGAGAAGTTTATATTCGAGCTCCAGATCTTCTTGAAGCTTCGAGTTCTGTATCTCTTGCAGCCTCTTCCTCTCCTCATCTATTTGCCTTTCGACCTCTTCAATGACATCCCTTCGCCTCTGTTCCATCAAATTGCAGCCTTCCTCCTCGAGGTCCCTCTTTACCTTCTCCAGCAACTCCGTTTGCATGGACGTGTAATTTGGAGAAAGTCGAGGTTGCTCCATTGTTTGTACGCTACTCAGCATCGATCTTTGGCCCTTCTTTTGCTCCGCTTCATCCCCATCACCTCTCGACTGCGGTACGTTGTATTGCAGGCCACCCTGGCTATCTTTTCCTTCGCTAGACTTCCACTTCACCATTGAGCCCTGAGTGCTTCCTTGCTCTACGGGTGCGGCTGCAAAGAAAAGAGAGAAATACATAGCACTGGACAAGAAACTAATCTTACTGGGACTTGGAAGGCGTCCAATATCAGCTCGAGCTCTCGGGCTGACTGGTTCTGCCAAGTTTAAGCAGCATTCTTAGGAAATACACAACAAAACCTTTCTTACGCAAACGCTTTGGTGGAAACATCCTCGGAAGCAATGAAATCGCCTGTGTTGAAGTTTCAGTTTCTACACAAGCAGTGCCGATATTTACAAGCAGAAGAACAAAGCAAGGCTACCTGATTATAGTGTTGGAGCTTTGGATGGTTTTTGTGAGCGCATTCCCTGTACAAGTTCGTGCGCTGGTCTGAGTAGTCTAGCAAACTTAGAACAAACGCCAAAACTTATGGATTCCAAACAGCCCTCGGCATTGTTTTAGCTATTCTCTCTTTTTCCCTCACAAAACGGCCTCCATTCCACTACAAAAGACTCTTTGAATCCTCGCCTACCAAATTCTAAGAAGGCCTCGAGCTCCAACTCAACGATCTCTACCAAAGGAAGAAAGAAAACCGGCGAAAATTTCATCGATCTCACCTTCGCCTTCGCCTGTGGGATCGTAATCGTCATCGATCTCCTCTTCCAGCACCGAGCCCTCGCAAGAATCCGCCATAGCGTTCCACTTGAGAATGGGGAAATTTCTCGTTGCCCTAGCTCCTACTGCCTGTCTCCTTGTCTTCCCTCCCACAATAACTAACGCTATTAACAGTGAGGGTTTTCTTCTTAAAAATTAGCATACAGTTGGCATATCCTTTTTAACGTACTAAATGCTAGTAGCAATAAGAAATTTTCTTTCTTTCCAATCTGTGTGATATGTTGGTAACGTTAAATCGATGGAACCGGTTGATGTTCTCTGTGGCGATCCATCTAAAAAACTCCGCAACTCCGCTCTAGAGTATCGTACAGGCCTTTTGCTTCTTCTTCTTTTTCTTCTGCTTTGGAGGTTGGAGGACCACCTTGATCGCAGCATCAAACACTGCCTTTACATTCTGGAGCACAAAAGAGGTTTAGAACAAACAACACAGCAGCAAAAAGCTTCACTCCTTTGTCACAAGACGGACCTGCTGGGTTTTCGAGCTACACTCGATGTAGGCAGCAGCACCGATTTGCTTCCTCAGTTCTTCGCCCTGGAAAACACGAATATGACTCGGGGCATTAGAAAGAACGAACAAAAACATATTTTTTGTACCTGGACAGTGGTAATAGGCGTCGCTCCCGGATGATCGGCAAAAAACTGCTTATCATCTCGCAAGTCTGGAGTTGAAAAGAACCAGCATTGGCAAACGGTGAATCAAATCAAGGACTCACCCAGCTTCGTGCCAACGAGAATGACAGGCACCGTCGGGGCGTAGTGTTTCAGCTCTGGAATCCACTGCAATGCAATGTAGACCATAGCGTAAGCAAGAAGAGGTTTCAAGTTTTAATTCGAGCGCAAAAAAACCTTCTTGGAAATGTTTTCATAGCTAGCTCGGCTTATAAGTGAGAAAGCTAGAAGGAAAACGTCGGCTCCTCGGTAACTCAATGGACGCAGCCTGTTATAGTCTTCCTGGCCTGGGAGATTTACGAGAAACAAAAAGCAAGCATGCGTTTGCGTTAGAACAAGCCAGTTTTTCAGCTAAACGTACCAGCGGTGTCCCAGAGACCCAATTCACAGTGTTGCCATCCACGACAACATTGGCACTAAAGTTATC